>NW_015090846.1:3731807-3768282 GCF_001431845.1 Calidris pugnax | reverse complement strand
GGGGGGTGGGGGGGTCCGCAGCCGCGTCCCCTGCACATGCGCGAGTGTCCTCCCCCCCCCCCCCCCCGCGGGGCGGGGGGGGGGGGGGGGTGCCTGGCTCTGGGGGGCTGCCGGGCTCGGGGTGGGTGGACAGGGAGGCTGCCATCCCTCTGCCCGCAGGGATGGAGCGGGGTTTTGCTGTGCTCTTCCCTGTGAGCACCCAGGGCCCGCTGTTGCACTGGGGAGGATGTGGGGGGGTTTGCACAGCCCATTTTTTGCAGTATTTAGGGGTAAAGGTGAGCATGGGGAGCAGGTCCCAGCAGTAGTTCCCTCCTTGCTCACACACCCAGCATCTTCCCCAGGGGCTGGCAAATTCGGCCTCTCCACAGACGTGCCCAGGTGTCCCCTTCCCCAGATGTCTCCTGGGGGGGTGACCCCACAGAGGTGGGTGCACCATCCTCTCCAGAAGGACCCTCAGCCCACACTCCTGGCCCACGGGTACCCGGGCTGTGCCGGGGGGGCTGGAGGGGGGAGAAGCGGCGCGGACGCGCTGGTGGGGAAAGCCATTTGAGGAAATGACGCCAAATAAATCAGGCAGATTCATTCAGATGCCGATTCTGCCCCCGGGGAGAAAAAGGGGCGCCTTTGTGGGGAGCGAGGCGGCCGAGCCAGCCCTCCACCTGCCCCGCGGCCTGCGCCGACGGCTCCGGCGCCAGCGGCAGCAGCTGGCCCTGCCGCCCGCCCCGGCGCCCGCCGAGGGTGCCAGCACGGCCCTAAATGCTCCCTTTGACGGCGTCTGACGAGGGCCAGGATGAGGGACGGGGCTCAGGGCTGCCACCATGCCACGCTCCCAAGCAGGGCACGGTGGGGTTTTGGTGGGGTGTTGGTGGGGTGCAGGGTGTTGCACCCCCATCCAGCTCCGCGGCCCACCGGCTTCGAGCCAGGCGCTGCCAGTTGTGGGGCAGATGCTCCCATCCTCCCCCCCCCTCCCCAGTCTCTCTCTCCCCGTTACTATCTTTAACCACCCTCCCAAGGGCAGGGGGATGCAGCCCCCCACCATTTGCTCCCATTCTTGGGATGCTCCACGTGCCGCAGAGCCGGGACCCTGGCGGGTGCTGCCCCAGGGGGGCTGGGAGAGGGGTTTAAGAGCCTTTGATCCCACCCTGCATCCCCCCCCCATCCCCTGCCCAGTTGCCAGCCTGGATTATGTCCCCAACTCGCCTGCACCCCACACACAGCTGAGCCCCATGGGCTCAGCACATCCCCGACACAACTGTGGCCGCATCCTTCCCCGGGTGGGAAGGGGCTGGGGTGGAGGGGAGAGGAGCTGCTGCTCCTTTTCCTTCATCCTCTGCCTCCTCCTGTTGTTCTCCCGGAGGATGGGGGACCTGGAGAGGTCGGGGAGCCGGGACGTGCCGGGGAGGGAGCCTCCCCCTCCGCCCCGCCAGCTGTGACACCCGGGAGCATGCGCCGCTTCCGGAGAGGAAAATGACATAATTCATACCCAGAATAATTCCTCGGAGCGAACCCGGCCCTATCTCCCGACGGATGGCGAGGCCCCAAAACCCTCTCTTGTTCCCTAATCTCCAGCTCAAGCCGTGAGAGACAGCGGGAGAGGGAGGAGAGGTCCAGGGCGGTGGTATTTAAGATGTGGATATTGAAAATCAGCGCCGGGTAGGGGGGTGGTGTAACGGCTCCAAAGATGACGGAGTCCCTAATTACATGTGCTCAGCCAAGATTTTTGGCAACAGCATGAGAAAGGAGCTAAAGCTGCCTAATTCCTGCTTACCCCCAAAATAGCCCCAAGCAGCCATGGCTGAGGTGGGGATGTGGCCCGGAGCTGCCCAAAGGACATCAGCCATGGGGGTGGCAATGCTGGGAGGACCCCAAATCTCTCACCCCCCCACCTCCCCAAGTCCCACTGGCTCCGAGGGTGGTGGGTTTTGGTGCCAGAGCCCTCTACCCACCCCCCCCCTGCAGCTGCCTGGCTGCAGAGGGACATTTCCCACTGGGGCCGGGCTGGGGTTCGCAGTCGCAGAGGGGCTGCGCCTGGTTATCTCCCCAACGAGGGGCCTGGAGCCATCAAGATCTGCTCCAAACAATCGCTTCCTTTCCCAAACCCCCAAAAAAAAAAAAAAACAAAAAAAAAAAAAAGCAGACTTTTCCCAGTGCTGCCGCATTTCCCTGCCTTGTGTTTTCCTGCCCCCACACATCTTCCTCGCCCAGGGATTGTCCCCAGCTGGCTCTAGCCGGGCTCTGCACCGCTCCAGGCTGATCCCTGGGCTCAGCGAGGGTTTATCCTGCTGGAAGCTGGCATGGGAGCATCCGTGCTCAGACCTGTGGGACCTTAAGCAAAACCCCTTATGGACCACCCCGGCCGGGATGAATCCGGCACAATGGGGCTGAATCCTGCCTGCAGGGCTGGGGCTGTACCTCTCCTCTGCTGGTGTTTTGGGACCCCTCCTGCAGCTCTGTTTTTATTTTCCCCCCCATGTCTCCCCCCAGCTGAGCCCAGCACTCAGGTGACTTTAATAACGACATCCCCTTCCCAAACGTTTCGCTGGTGAAAAGGGAAAAGCTGATGGATTTATGGGGTGGATTCCTCTTATCCCAACTGCAGGACTGCTTAGATATGGTGTTGGGGGATATGGTGTAGGGGAGTACTTTAGAGTAGGGTGGATGGCTGGACTCGATGATCCCAAGGGTCTCTTCCAGCCTAGATAATTCTGTGATTCTGTGACTCCCGTGGGCTCTGGTGGGAGCACGAGCAGCTCCGGGATGGCTCTGCAGCGTGGCACAGCCACATCACTTCACCGTGGGGCTGCCAGGGCAGGGCAGAGGGTGCAGGTCCCATCCTGGCACGGCTGCCTTCTCCCCTGCAAAGTGCTGGTTCCCAGGGCTGTGCGTCCCCGGGGAGCCCCGGGGAGGCAGATGCAGGGGCTGAACCCAAGCAATGCCTTCTGCCGCGGGGACCGGCCGCGTCGCCCGTGGGGAGGGGTCCATAATTCAGGGCAGCTCAACCCGAGCTGCTGGTGATTGTTCCCAGAGCTGGGTCTGTCACCGGGGAGGACGCCAGCATCATCCCTCCCCTGCCCCTTCCCGGCCCCTCGACTTCACGACCTGCACAAGAGAGGGCTCGACCCGGGTGACGACCTGCTGCGAGCCCTGTCCAGAGGTGTGCACACACGCCTGGCCTCGCACACACCCGTGCACCCTCGTGCACCCTCATGCACCCAGGACACTGCTTTTCTCTCTTCCCAGCTTGGGTAGGGGCAGGAGGGATTCAGGCATCGCTCTGCCCAGCACTGCAGGATTTTTTTGTGACTTTGGGGTCAAACTCTCCTGATCTATCACTACGCAAAGTCCTGGTGCTAATCAGGCTGAGTGGTGCCAGGCGAGGAGATGACCCGTGGGGCAGGAGGGTGGAGGGCTGTGTGCTGCCCGCAGGAAGCCAGGGTGATATCTCCCCGTGGTCGCTATCTTTCTCTCTCGCACACATAGTTGTTTCCCATGCGCAGAGCAGCTGGCTCTGTGCGATAGGGCCGGGGAAACCCAGGGGGAAAATGCCCCATTTTCCAGCCTAGGGGCTTTGTGGAGACTCCCCCCTGCACCAGGGTGCTGGGCTGGACCCTGCACCTCTCCCCATACCCAGAGGCATCTGGGGGTTGCACGGGCTCTGTGCTCTTTTTGGGGCATCCCTCTGGCTCTGCTCTGCTCCACGTTTTGTCCTTGGTGCCGAGGGATGTGTAGAACCCCTTCTGCCCCCCATGTTGTCTCATCCCCCTGATAAGCACCCTGGGGTGCAGGATAAGCACCGGGCTCTCCCACTGGTGAAGATTCATCTCCCCGTGATTCATTTTCCCTCCTGTGGGAACTGGGACCCGTTTCTGTAGCGTGTGTTCCTGTTTGGTTGTGGCTTCGGTCGCTTTGTGTGTTTTTTTCTGCCACGGCAGAAGCTCCTTCCCCAGCCATGGTCACGTTTATTTTGGAAGATGTGCTGAGTAAGTGTCCGAGGGACGGGACCCAGTGCTGGGGCCGAACCTCCCATTATTTTACTTTCCCTGCAGTAACAGAAGAGCCTGAGCCCATTTCTGGCAGCGGGTCAGGGCAGCTCGGGCTGTCACAGGGGGAGGTGACCGAGCAGGGACAGACGTGTGTTCCCCATCACAGTCACAGCACACCCCATCCCAGCCGAGCTGTGGCAACTCTCCTGCGTGGGACGGCCACCGCCGAGCCGTGTCTGCCAGGAAGCCTGAGCAAGGCTTTGCGTAGGAGCTTTTTTTTTCCCCTGTCTGCTGTGCACGGGATCACACCAATGACTGTCACACCAGTTTCCCTTTCAGGCTTTGGCCTCCAGTTAATTTTAAACCAGATTCTCCCGGCCCCCCCTGAGGCTGCAGCATGGGGTTGGGGAGCTGCTGTCTCTCCCCAGGCTGGGCAGCCCCTCATCTTCCCAGCCACGGTGAGTTGTGCTCCCAGGGACCCCAGAAAAGCTTTTTCTATATGTTTTGGGATCCTCAGGGAGCAGGACCGTGGCTGTGGCAGGGAAAGGGGTGTTTGTCCAGCTGCAGCGGGCTGGGATGGGGTGATGTGCATCCCCAGGGAGCCAGGGATGTTCCCAGCTGCAGCAGTCGGTGCTTCCCAAGGATGCTGGGTCAGGATCAGCCCCACCTGACCAGCCCCTCATAAAAATCAGCATTTTCAATCTGCAGCTCACAGTGGGGAGAGAGGGTTTTTCCAAGCCCCCGGGCCAGGGCTGGGTGCCAGCACGGGAGCGGGAGCACGGCTGGGAGCCTGAGGGGGGGAGCCCCACGGCATCAGCACCTCCCCCAGCATCTACCCTGCTCCTCGGCAGGGGAAACTGAGGCACGGGCTGCCCTCGCTGCTGACGTGGTGGCGAAATCGAGCCCCCAGGTGCTCAGTCCCATTGCAAGCTCGATACCTTAAGTTGTGTTTTCCTTTTACTTTACAAATTGTTTGTTTTGCGTGATCCAAAACCCCCCGCTGTTTTGCAAGCGGAGGGGCTTTCGTAAGAGGAGGGAGGGGGAAGTTTTGCAAGCGCAGAAAAATCTGCATGTGCCTTCTGAAACTGAGCTTGACCTCGGGGCCCGACGACTGCGCCTCTCGCCGCTGCCTTCCCCTTTCTGCCTGGAAAGCGGGGGCTGAAATGTCACTCGGGCTGCCCTTATGGTAAGAAGGGCCACCCCTGCCACGAGTTCGCTTGGGGTCAGCTGAGCACCGTAGGAAGGGGACACGCACCCAGGGAGCTGGGTCATGGTGGGGGTGAATGAGGTGGTGAATGTAAAACTCCAGCGCTTTGTACCTGTGGAGCAATTTTTGCAGGAGCCTCTTTGTGCTCTGGGCTGGGAGGGAGGGTGTGCAGGATGCGATGGTGCTGCTGATCCATCTGAGCCTCCCTGGCTTGGAGCCGGAGTGGGGAATCTCCCCATTCCCCGTGGTCATGGCTCTTGCAGAACCACTGAATGCCTCCACGACCTCTCCGGAGCAGCGTTTGGATCTGATCGGAATTTCAGAGCGGCAGGATCCGGCCGTGTCCGCTGACCTGCGGGGGTGGGGAGGCAGCAGTCGTGCACCCTCGTGTGCGCTGGTGTGCACCTCGATGGTGCGAGGCTGGTTCCTGCACCGAGTTCCCCATCCCACATCCCATCCTCCTCCCGCCGGCGGAGCGGTCTGGAAGGACTCAGTTACCGAATAGGAAGGGGTGGGTGTGGGTGTGGGTGTGATAAATACACTCAGATAATTTTACTTCGGGGTAAGTCAATAAATTACTAAAGAGCCTTTGATTGCGCTCTCGGTGGTGCATGTTGATTCAAAAACCTAAGACATTTAGCCTCAATTATGTCTATTTGTGTGTCTTTCCTGCCTCGCTTCTCCGCGGCGCAGGGGAAATAACCCTGGCCTTGTCTGTGTTCCCACACCTCTCCCACCTCGGCCCCGCTCCAGATTTCACTCCTGTCCTGATAACCCTTCCAGCGGCGAGTGGGAGAGGATCGGCTCTTGGCACGGCTCCTCCCCAGCTTTCTGTGCTCTCTCTGGCCAAAAGCACCAGGAGCAAAAGCTCCCTGAGCATGAGGCTGGACGTTGCTGGCCCGACGGGCCAGTGGGATGTTTTGGGGCCAGCCAGGGTTGTGGTTTCCCCAATTCTGAGGGAGAAAAGCCAGCCTTGCTCTGCAAAAAACTTCTCCCTGCTGCTGGAGTGCAAACCACATTTCCCCACGCCTGTCTGGGGGAGACCCCTGCCAGGCAAAGGGCCCTGAAGCTGGATCCTCTCTGTGTCTCCAGTTTGGCCACCAACACTCCCCATGGGCTCTGGCACGGCCCCGCTCGCCCCGTGCAAGCTCTGGGCCGCGTGTGCGAGCCCCCGCGGGGGCGGATTGATGTGATGCTCAGACCACACAGGTCCCTTAAGCCGCCGAGGATTCGGCTTTTAAATCCAAGTTGGCACCGGCGCCGCTGCTGCTCGGTGGCTCGGCTGGGGACGTGTCGCCACGCGAGGGAACAGCTCGCCGTGCGGGAGGGCGGGTGGCATCAAAGGAGAGAAAGACCGTGCCGGGGATCAGCTCTGCTCCAGGGCCATGTGCACTGAGCTGCTCCGTGTCCAGAGTGGCCCCAGGACCTCTCTCTCCTCTGGCTGCCGGCCCCGCTCGCAAGGGCATCGCTGCCTTTCCTAAATCAGGAATGCAAAGTCCGCCTCCGGAGTGGAAGTTCATGGCCAGAGCCCCTTTCGCAACGGATGGGGGGAGCTGTTAGGGCCGTGTCATCAGAAACGAGCTCCTTCCCTTGGAAAGAGGCATCCTTCTCTCTGGGAAATCTCAGCGGAGGGTCATTAATCAGCAGGCAGGGCAGAGCTGGCTGCTCCGCGGTGGGGTATGGGTTTAGCCCGTGCTGACAGTGGATTTGCCTCCCTGCTTTCACCAGGAGCCCTGGGGGACCAGCCCGGCACCTGGGTGTGTGGGCCAGGTAGGCAGTAGGAAGCAGGGATTGCTCTGGAAACCAGAGGGCACCATTCCTGCTTCTGGACTGAGGAGTTTGGCACATGTTTGCACATGCAAATTTGACAGTGGCTTTTCAAGTGCAAATCTCCTGCGAAAACAAAAAAGGAGCCCCGAAACTGGAGCACATGTTGCATTGAATTAAGCTGTTCTTGCAACATCCACCCAGGAGCCGTGTGGAGATCTTCCTTCCCCCGTGCCCTGCGCCTGCAGAGGTGCACCCAACACCTTGTCTCTTTGCGCTCTGCCATCTATTTTTAGGCTGCAGAGAGGAAGCACACGTTGCCCCGCGGCAACCACCCACCCTCAACAGACACTTCTGCTCAGCAGAGCTGACACACAACTTAGTCGAGTGTGCCCGACCGCTCGGGGCTTCGCATCAGAGGAGGCTGTTACCTGATGGGATTAGACAGAGAAAGGGAACGGCACGGGGACGTGGCAGGGACGTGCTGCTGTGCTGTGCCAGCACGAAGGGTCTGGCCCCCCTCCCATCCCAGCCTGCGGGCAGGGAGGGACAGGGCTGCTGGGCTGCAGGCTTTTACACCAGCAGGTAAAATGTAATCCCTAAGCATTCCCAAAGTCCCACCTGGCTTCTCCCCCACACTCGGTGCTGTAGTGTCTTCTCCCGGCAGGGGAAGCAGCCCCCATCCCATGGGTGCCCCTGGACCAGCTCTGCTGGCTGCCAGGAGGTGTCAAAAGGCAAGCACAGCAACGTGGCCATGCTCAGGGGTGAGCACCGCCGGAAACCTGCAATGGGCCATCAGCTCCTGGAGCTGGGTCACGGCTGGAGCACCCCATCATGGAAACTCAGCATGGTTTGATGCCCCCAGTGGGACAGAGTGGGTTCCTAACATGTCTGCAGGACAGGACCACACAGGGTGAGGACACAGGGCTGTGGTGGCATCGCCAGCCTGGAGCGTGTCCACAGCCCCGGGGCTCCCTACGCCACAAGCTGTTGAGTCACTACCCAGGGCTATTTTTACCCCCTGGGGCAGGCTCGCTGGGTCATTCCCAGTTCCTAATTGCTGTGATCAGACCTTCATAAATCTCACCCGAAAGAGGAAGTCTGGGAAATGGAGATGTGCTGCGAGCGAGGCGGGCTGAGCTGCGGCCAGGCGCCGGCGGCACAAGGGACCGGTTTTGCCAGAGGATGGTGAGAGGGACAGAAAGTGCCCAACCCTGACTTGCTGCCGTTCAGACCTGACATTTCAAAGCTCCCCACAGGGATGTTTTGGCTGACATTTCACTAAGGCCACTGCCGGGACAGCCTTCTTCCCCCTCCTCCTCCGTTCCCGGTCTCTGCTTGCCTTAGTGCTCCCAAACCCCCTGGCAGAGCCGATCTGATCCAAGCCAGCGCAGGGGAGCAACGCCAGATGGAAAAAGCCAACCCCTGATCTCTTGCCCAAACGTCACACCACACCCAAGCGTCTGAAAAGGCTTCATTGAACAGTTCGTTGGTTATTTTTGTCATTGCCTCTGCCCTTCCTGGCCAGGGCTGAGAGCAGAAACAGTAACGCCACAATGGAGAGGATGAGATGGCTGTGTCCTGGGCACGGACGGAGGAGAAACGCTGGGGGACCTTGCTAGCAGGTGCTGGAGATGTTTGTGCACGTTACCATCTTGGTGCTCTGGGCTTTCTGGGTTGGGTTCTCATTGGACCCCATGGTGGGGGGCTCCTGTTGATGGTGCTGGGCTTTGGTAGAGGGCTGGAAAGGAGAGATCCGAGGAGATATGCAGAGCACAGAAACATTGCCATCTGCTGACATGTCTGGGCACGCAGCCTTGGACCCTGCCAGGCCACTGGTCATCATGTGCATACAGCCTGGGTGCAGGACACCAGCTGATGTCCCCTCAATGGTGGCAGGGCGGTGGCAGGGCCAGGTGGTCGGCACCAATGGGCAGCACATCAAGTCATGGCCATGGTGGTGGAGGCCCAACTCCAACCATGGTCCTGCAGGTGCTCCCACTGCTCACCAGCCGGGAGACGATGGAGGTCGCCCTGCACGTCCTGAAAGAGTTAATAAACCTCTACCCTGCTGCAAAGAGCGACTTCAAAGTGTCGGGGCAGCATCCAGCAGCCTTGTGCAGAGAGAGACAGGGCAAGTCTTGGTAATTAACAGCCTCTGATGCAAGAGCTGCAAAGGATTTGGGAAAATGCGCACTTGGCTGCAAAAAAAAAGTTTTGATTCCCCTCATTTTTTCTCCCCCCTGAGCTCCCCCCGGTGCCCTCCAGCTACAGAGCTCGGAGATGCGTGTCTTGGACTGGATTTGCTTTGTTTCAAGTTCCCTGGGAATCTGGCACTGGCGTTCCCCAGAGGAAGGGTGCTTCCAGCTTCCCAAGCACCGGGGCTTTGCCGCAGAGAGCCGGGCGCTCCCCGATGCTCTGGCCTGGGTCTGCTGCTCCTGCTGAGAGCAACCACCAACCCCCAGGAGATGAGATGCAAGCCCACAGCCTCACCGGGGGCCAGCCAGCAGCCCTGCACGCCCAAGACTGCAAATTTCTCCCTTTTTAAAATTTATTGTTATTTATCCTTAATTTATCCTTATTTATGCAGTCAGGCACCTCCATGCAAAGTGCTGGCAGGGATGCAGGAGCAAACCCCTGCCCCTGGGCAGCAGGTTGTGAGCTTCACCCACCCCCAGGGGATGTGAGCCCCCAGCGCCAGCGGGAGCTGCAGGAGACAGGGAGGCTGGTGCAGTTCCCAATTTCTTGCAGAAAACCTTCTTGTAGAGGGAGACACCGATGCAGACAGGTGTGCAGGGACACGCCGGGGCGGCCCGTGGCCTCTCACTGGCTCCTATGTCAGTGCAGGATTCAGTCTCGGTGGGGGGACGGTGTGAGATGGGCACCCAGTGGTAAGTCCTCCCCACACCCTGTCCCAAGGACCAAGAAAAGAGTTCACCCAGTCTTTTTCTCCAGCTTGTCCTTGCTCCAGCCTCCTCCCTCCCAGCTGGAGGATGCTGCTCCCCCCCTGTGCAGCCCCCCACATCCCCGGGGCCACAGGCAGGTGTACACATCTCTGCTTTTCCATCACCTGCTGCCAGCGAGGGACAGGCTCACGCTCTCAGGGGGTAGGACGAGCTGGGGAGGATGTGCCAGGGCCATGACAGCCCCAAAGGCTCCCTGCAAAGAGGCTGCCGTGGAGCTGGAGGGGCGAACAGGGGCTGGGGGAGACACTGGGGTTCCCTGCCTAAAGTTGGGTGCACTAAAACCCAGAGATGAACCTTCCACACATCTTGCTGGGGTTGTCTGTAGATCAGCACCTTGCTCTAGGGCAGAGGTGGGTCTGGGCACGGCTCAGTGCTTGGCCTCCTCAAAGTTCAGAGGTCCTGGGCCATGCCCTCCTCATCCCCTGCCCCATGGGGGAACCCCCTTTGCAAAGGGACCTGTGCCCTGTGTCAGGCTGGGCCCTGGTGGTACCTCTGGACATGGGGACCGAGATGGCTACAGGGATCTCTGCAAAGTCATGACCTCCTCGAGGGTCCCTCCAAATCTGTGACCACCATGGGGATCCCTGCAAAGCCATGACCAGACATGGCTCCCTGCTTCTTGTTCAACACCACAGCGAGGGAGGGCATCACAGCGCTGCTCCTGCTGGGTTTGCTCTTCCCCAGGATGGTGCCCGGGCAGCAGCAGCCTCCTGGGACCATGCAGGAGGTGGTGATGGTGCAGAGGGGCAGGAGAAGCAATCCCAGCCGGGCCGGGCAGGTGGAACATCCTGGGGGCACAGACAAACCCGGGCACGTCCCGGCTTCTCCTCCGGCACAGCAACATTTCCCTTTCTCAGCTTGGCCGGCGACCTGGCAGCAAAGGCAGTGTTTCACTCCTGTGTCAACATTTGGAAGAAAAGAGGGGGGAAATAGTCATTTCTGTCAAACCCTGGGAATGTGGATGCCCCGAAAACAAACAGAAGCTCTGTTTCCTCAGTGAAAGGCCGTTGTAAATCTGGTTGGCTGCCAAAAAGTGATAAAAATGATTGCTGTTCCGGCACTAGAGAAGAGTTTTGTTGGAAAAATCACCCCCCCACGCAGCCTCCCCCCAAATCTCAGTTTTATGAAAACACCATTTTTTATCAGTAGGTTGGCAGGCAGATGTTTGGCCCGGGCCCCCGTCGGAGGCCAGATGCACCCAAACCACCCTTCCCAGCCCTCTTTGTGTCAGCCTTTGATTGACAGCTGTCAGTCACCACTCACAGGGGCCGAGCGTGCTCTGGGGACTGGAATTCTCCCCTCCCTGAACTTCCCCGGTGGCTTTAAAAAGGATATTCCCAAGGGAAGGTCCCCCCATACTGTTTTTGGGTACCAGTCCCTGCCTCACAGCAGTGTGCTTGGTGCCTGGCTCGGGGGGGATGTGGGATGGGGAAAAGTGGCCATTCCAGGGGGTCGGGCCATGAGTGTCCTGGCTTTGCTGGGATGAGCCATAGCCAATCCCTGAGGAAAAGCCACCATTCCTGGCCAGTGCAGCAGCAGCAGGCTGCTGGGCATGATCCCTGGCCCCGGAGAGAGCAGGAGGGAGGATGCTCTCCATCGGCGCTTACAGGGCTTTTTAAAGGGCACGGGGAAGAGAAAGTGGTTGTGTCACCGGAGCTCTGAGCCGGACGTGTCAGGGCTCGTCCCCTATTTATTTATGAACGGTGGCAGGTTTCCAGGGACTTGTTTTCCTTGTGTAATATTAAACTCCCAACCTTTTGTTCCAAGGTATCGCCCTGGCTTGGGTACATCAGCCCCACACTGCTCCCTCTTCCAGCCAGCGTGGCATCGAGCCCTTTTCAGTGGGGCAGGGGCAGGCAATGGCTTGGTGGGACACAAGGGCAGCTCTCAGTGTCCCTTCTGCTTGTCCTGGCACAGCTGGATGGGGCTTTCCAGGTGAAATCATGCATCAGGTGCTGCCTTGATGGGCACCCACGCCCCAGGCCAGCGCAGCCATGGCAGGGCCGGGGGGGAACTGCCAAGCCCTCCAGCCATGGGGCTGGGCACTGAGAGTCACTTACTCACAAGGAGGATGTGGACAGGCTGTTGCACTCATGTACCTGCAGATCAGTTCTCTGAAAATCACATGGTTTAGAGGTTGGGTATAAGTATTTCCTCTGCTCCAGCCCTATTGCAGGTCTTTGCAGGGTCATATCCCTCCATGGACAGCTTTTGGACTTCTGAGGGAACAGCCCAAGAGTTGGAGAGGGACCAGAGGAGGGTTGAACCATGGCCATGAAGATGTTTGAGGGCAGTGTAAGGGTCTGTCCTACCCCATTTGGGCTCTGAGCCTCATCCCCAAGCAGAACCCACCTATTTGGGCTCCCCACCACCACCCCACAGACAGCCCCTATCCCTCACGATCCCAGCTGAAGAAGAAGAATAGGGCAGGACTGAGTTGGGGTGAGCGTCTGGGGTGAGCTCAGGGCCATGGAGGTGCACACCCCCAGTGCCTGGGGGAGCTGAGCGCTGCCTGCTGCGGGGACGTGCCCGGGCACAGCCGCTTCCCCGCGTCGCTGCTCCACAGGATGAGAAATCCCACGGTGCAGAGCCTCCTCCTCCGCAGGGAGCGGCGGAGGGGGGGGGGAAACTGGCAGGTGGAGCGCCCAGGGGCACAATTCCCCATCCAAAAACCACACGTGGCCCAGCTCCGATAAGGAGGCGAGAGCAAAACCTCCGGGACCCGAGCGGAAACACGCATTGGCTGGGAGCGCCGGAGGCAAAAAGCGTGTGCCCTGCTTTCCAAGATGGGTGGCTGTTGCTTTTGCACGCTCAGATGTAAATAAGGATAGGTAGCACGTGCGGGTTCCCCATTAATTGATAGAGCACCCAATTACCCAGGTAGATTTACCTCCCCCTTTTCTGGAGCATCCACATGTGGTGCAGAAGGACTGCCGGAGGCTGGGGCTGCCTGTCCAAAGGATCTCCTTGCCCCGAGTGGCTGTTCTGCAAGGACATTGATTTTTTGAAGCAATCTGTGCCTTTTTAGTTAAATTCCTGCTGTCTGTAGCTCAGCCTCATCTTCCTTTAGGGAAAAGTCCCTTTTTGCAATCGTAGCCTCACTCGAGGAAGGCACAGAGGTCCGGGAAGGAACAGTTATCTCTCCAGCCAACTCATAGATGACTCCATGTCCCAGTGAAAGCACCAACAAGATGCTCCCTGGAAGTCCATCCAAGCCTGCACCTTTTAATGTCTTTTCCTTTATGAATTTTGGGTGGTGATGACCAGGCAGGCTGCTAACAGAGAGCAGGAGAGTGGCTGGTTTGGGAGGGCCGGGGACCTGGTAAAATACGTGCTCGTTGGGGAGCACCAACATGCGATTGCTGGAAGTGTGGCCCTTCTCCTGAAGGATGGGCTGTTTCACGTGGGCTCAGGACCTGCAGCATTCTCCTGTGCTTGGCAGAGCCCCCAGCTCCAGAGCCAGACTGGGTGGGGGGACACCAGGGGAAGCTGAGAGCAGGAGAGAGCCCAGGGAGAGAGCTGGGCTCCTCTGGCCTTTATTTTAATGATAATCAGGCCGAATTCCTCTAGACAACCTCAAGGGATGCAGCACTGAATAGCAGGCAGGGAGCTTTCCCAGAGAGCTGAGCTTGCTCTTTGTGTTTTTCCCTCTCCCGAGGGAGCACAGAGGGGCACGGGGTCCTGCTGGGGACCTGTCCCACAGCTCCTGCCCACACCGAAGAAGTCCCTGCACCGAAGCAGCATCTCTGGAGCACGCGGTGGCTCCTCATCTGCAGCACGGAGACGGCTTATGCCCGGACATGTCCCACAACCTGCTCGGAGATGAGGGCTGGTTTCTGTCTTCTTAGCGGATTGAAGGGAGCCCTGGTGAAAGGAGCCAAATGAGATGTCCTGGAGCATCTTGAGAAGGGTTTGGTCCTACCCAGCCGTCCTCGAGACACCGTCTCCCAGGATTCAATCTCCCAGCTGGTGCTAGAGATGCTGTAGACACAGACAGCCCAAGTGAGGGGGGGGCTGGGGCGCCCTGGGACACTCTGATCCCCACGTTACCCAGAGCTGAGTGGAAAGATTATTTCCCTGCCTGTCTAAGAAGCAACAACTTGTCACAAGACCTCTCCCATGGAGGGTCCCCAGATCCTGCTGCACCGTGGCAGGGAGGGGGCAGCTCCCTGCAGGCACCCACCCCCAGGTGTACCCAGCTCGGGGGTCCCTGGCCATTGAGACAGACAGAGGCCCCTGGGTGACTTGTGCTTTTGGTGCTTTGCCTGATTTACTTTTAGACTCCACAGTTTTTAGTCCACGCCAACCAGCCTGCAGGCTCAGCTGGGGATGCTGGTGCTGAGGATGCTGGTCCCCCTCCCCTGAGTGGGGAAGGGGCTGGGGTCAGCTGTGCATTGAGCTGTGCACGGCCTCAGCGGGTGCCTGCACCCAGCTACGGGTGCACGGGGGAGAAGTCGGGGTGCAGCCCGGCCCCTGGCAGGTCGCTGGGCGCCCGTGGGCAGCGCTGCGCCGAACACGTGCGTGCAAGCCCCAGCCTAGAAACCTGCCACGTGGAGGGACGGAGGAACCCAAAAATCCCAACTTCACCATAAAAAATATCAATCATCTCTAAACATCCGTGCGATGCTGATCCTTCCCTCTCTGCCTGGTATTTTCTCACGCTCCGAAGCTGGCAGCAGGCACTGGGAAGCAGTGTTGGAACTTGTCCTGCCGTCCCATCAAGGCCGTTTATCTCCCTCATCGAGCCCCGGAGCTGGAAGAGCTGCAAGTAGAGGCAAGGCACGCTCCTGCTTGCCGCTTTCCATTGCGTCACTTCGACACGGGCTGAGCGAACGCCCGAGGGCCAGATCCCACACACACCACCTTGCCTGGTCCTGCACAGCACAGCGTCCTCCCGGTGCTATCCTGCTGATTGACAGGACACAGGGACGCTGATGATACCCCTCAGCATCTCTGGGAACCTCCTCCCCTACCCTCCCTTCCCAGGAGGAAGCGTGTGACCTCTCTGGGCTTCTCCCAAAAGTCATCATCTCTAAGGGTTGAACACCCAGAGTGACCCCAGGTGTGACCCTTGCTGTCTGATGGCGAGTGGAAGCATCTTGGGAGCCACCTTCAGAGCAGAGCTTGCCCCAGGCCTGAGTGGATGCTCCCGTGGGGACGGTGGGGACAAGAGGAGATGGTGACCATGCTGGGTCACAGCTTCCCTGGCAGGGGAGGGTGAGACACCTGCCTTTTGGCGTGGACGGCACAGCGCCAAACGCGGCGTGCTCAGTGTGGGATCCTGCTCGGAGCGAGCCTAGTTAATTAACACAATTATGAGGCAGGCTGCTCCCTTGCCCCTCCCTTGCTGGCTCCTCCATGAACCAATGGATTTGAAAACCCAGCCAGGCTGCTCCGCACCCTCCTGCCGCCACCGCCGCGCTCCCGGCCCCGGCTGCCGAAGGCTTTGAACACAAACAGCTGAGATTCCTCCTCCAAGTGCTGGCCCTTCATCTCCACGGGGCTCCTCGCCTGCACCAGGGCTTGGCCACCATGGCACGGTGTGGCTTGGCCACAGTATGGCATGGCATGGCTTGATGTGGCATGGCTTAGCATGGCATAGTGTGGCACAGCATGGCATGGCACCAGCCACCTCTGGGGTGGGAAGGGACACTGCAGCCCTGGGGAGGGGGATGCTTGGGCTCCCCTTCCCCATCACAGGCCAGACCAAGGCGTTTGGTGCCCAGAGCTGGTTTCCTGCCCAGGCCATGTTGTCACCAGAAGTGTGTGGAGAACACAGCATGATGGTTGATGCCACCAAGACCACAAGTCCCATAAATCTAATCCTTCCCGCCTCTCACTGTGGCCAAGCCAAGGAGATGTCCCATCCCTCAGCTCCCAGGGAAGCTTGTGCCTCCAACCTGGGGCCTGGAGCCTGGCAGCTTCATGCCAGGGGGTGTCTGCCAGATGGATGCCCCTTTTTACAGAGAACCTGGTCTTGGTCACTGATTGAGAGCTCTTATCAATAGGGGAAGAGTTCAGCAAAGCATTACTCGATGCTGTGGTGATTCCTGATGGAGCTGCACAGCCACAGGCACCGCGGTGGGGACAGTTGCTGGTGTCCCCCCCCCCTGGGTAGGGCAGGGCAGAGCTGCCATGAGCCCCATGGGTCCACTGAGCCACACTGCATGGTAGCCAGCCCAGACAGAGCTGGGGCTGAGCTGGGGCTCACAGCACGAAGCAGCGCCCGGAGCAGCAGAGCTGAGACAGGAAACCAGCCTGGTTTCCTACGCACTTGTGCTCGCAGGGTTTCTCGTGTGTGGGTGCTCTGCTGTCTAATAAGAAGGCTGAGCTCCCCGTGTAGTCTCCTTCTCCAGGGTGACACCAGCAGCGACACCAATAGGGCCTCTTTGACCTTTTATTCCGCCGCCTACGTGCACGAAACTTGCTGTCAGCAAAGAGCTTTGAGATTGTCACTCCTGGGTCAGAGGAGGCTGGATGTGGCCCCACACGGTCCTGCGCAGACGGAGCTGGGCACGAGGTGGGGGAAGCTCGAGGGCTGGTGATGTGGCCGAGGAGGGCAGGAGGAGGCTTGTTTGGCTTGTGCAAAACCCACACGGATACAGAAAGCTTCTCTTCAAAGAGCCAAACATTAAAATGTGTACTTTTGGGCCAGATGAAACGATTTTTGGTTTAATTTCAAGTTAATTTAAAAAAACTAGCAACGCCACATTTTAAGGAGCGTTGCAAGGTGAGAAGCTCTTTGTTAAACAGAGAGGCAAGGACGGCTGGTGCCAAAACGGTTAAAAGCAAACACTCAAAAGATTTGTCTTTGTCCAGCCAAGTACTTGTTTTTCTAACAGAAAAAATAGGTTTTTTTCAAATTCACCAGAATCCTCTTGCTCCCCCGGGTCTGGATGTCCCAGCAGGTTAGCTCTGGGGCAGGCTTTCCCACCCGTGAAAACATCTGAGCCCTTTCAAAAAAAAAAACAAAAAAAACAGCCAACCCTCTAAGCAGTAAAAAAATAGGCAAAGCTGCAAAAGCTTGTTGGTTGCATTAATTTCCCGTTTTGGTCATTTCCCAGCTCTCCCGGGTGGGAGTCCGTGTGAGCAGCATCCCATCTGCGCAGGGCAGATCGCAGGGCTCTGCTGGGATGCGGCAGCCGGCGGGGCTGGCTACTACAGACACCGCGTTGGCCACCTCGCCTTGGGGCCGCTGGAAACAGGGAGCTGGGATTTGATGGGCAGGAAGAAGGAAAAAATAAAAGCCAACACCAAAAACCCCGTGCTGTTTTGATGGCAAGAACCCAAATGTCCCTCTGCACCCTGACCTTCATTGTGTGGGGAAGGAGGGAGATACTGAGAAAACGTGATAAGGATTGCCAGCAGCGCCCCGGGGTCACCACCGACACCGGGTTTGAGCTGTGTGTGCCAGAATGTGCAACGAGCTCGTCAGTGCTCAGCAGCAGGAAAGCGGTGCGTGTGGGGTGCTGGGACAGCGGGCGACTGGGGATGGCAGCGCTGGAGCCAGCAGGACCGTGGTGGGGAGAGGGGCTGGAGGAGAAGGGCTCCCACCTGAGCAGTGCCCCAGAAGGACGTGGTACCTGAAGAAAGCAGACCCCTCTGGAGGAATCTGGAGTTGAGAGAACTGGGGGGGGATGATGCTGCTCTGGGGGGGCTGCTCCGGGGGATGTCTGCAGCTGCTCTTCCCCATCCCCAAACTGGGGGTGCCAGAGCTGGAGGCTTCTCTCATGAGACCCTGCCTCATCTCCTGCCCATGGGGTGCAGTGCCAGCTCAGGGTTGGGGGGGACAGAGCCCCTCATAGCACTGGGAGCAGGGGGCTGGGACCCCTTGCCCCCTGCCATGGCTTGGGGGGGAACGGCATGCTGTGCTCCATGCCTGCTCCAGCACGACAAACAAACGGCGCAATTAGGGCCGAGGCTTAAGTGAGTGTGCTAATTTGACATCTGGCGATTTGATCGGGCTGAAGAAACTGTTTACATTCACCTTCCCCTGTGTTTGGTTTGCGATAGGAGCCGAGCAGAAGGCGATGCTGCGGGTGTCCCGTTCTCAGCGGTTTTATGGGGGTTTCCTATGAGAAAAGCAGCGATAGGGCTGAGCCCTGGCAGTCACCCATCCAGACCTTCTCTCCTTGATTTTATTTTTTTTTTCTTTCCTATGTTTAGCCCTTTACCTCAACTCAAATAAAAAGAGTGATTTAAAACTCTTTGCAATAAAGCAATTCAAACAGCAGTCAGTCTACAGCACCGTGCAATGGGGGAGAGGGCTCGTGTTATTTGCTTAATTACAGGCTGTTGTTTGTTGAGTACTTGTGGGTGAATTGTTTGCAAATAACAGGTGAGTTTATTCACGCTCAGAGCCCTAAACCTGAGATTAGAGCTGGGTTGGGAGATAGGAGGCTGGAGGGTGCTCAGGACAGAGGGTGACCTCTGGAAAGTCCCTGCTGTCTGGCCCAGGAGGGCTCAAGGGACCTGGGATCAGGGGGATGGTTCCTCAGGGGAGCTGACTGCAGGGATGTGATGCTGTTGGAACTGGGTGCCCTGAGGAGTACAGGCTTAATCATGCACAGTTTATCCTTTTATAAATTGCAGATAAGGATTAACTACTTTATGGAGTCACTGTGTAAAATGTAGTCCATTAATGGGAGTGGATGGAGGCTGCCTTGGCGTTGGGATGACTGGACTCTGTGCGTCAATCTGGGCCACTCACTCCCAGGTGGTTCCTGACCTCCTGTACGGCCACAGGAGATTACACCTCTCCTTACCCACTTTTTACCCACTTTCTGACACAGATAAGGGCATTTTGGGGTGTTGGAAGGAGAGATGGCTGCCAGGTGCTCTGCTGAGGCAATGGTGAGTGGGTGGATTTTCACGCTTAGAGGTGTCAGATGGTCAGAGTTGAGATGGACATGAGATCTGTGTGACCACAGCTGGTCTCAGCCCTTTTTGGGCCATGCAAAAGGTTTCAGCTCTGGGGCATGAGTATCTCTACCTAGTCTGTCCAAACTGGTGGAAATGGCAACTGCCCTGCATGCATGGAGCAGGGAAGTGACACCGGGCACGGGGATGTGGCCCCAGCCAGGAAAAAAAACACACACAGGAGGCAAACATACCCCTGCGGCCGCCCACCTCCCTCTCCAAGGGCTGCAGAGAGCAGACATCCAGGTGTTCAGATGGAAAAGCTTCGCCAGCAAGCGAAGAAATCCCAGTGTTTGCAACCTCCACACCAGGGGAGAGGCGATAAAATTGTGACCGTGCTTCCAGGGCTGTGTCAGGACCCCGAAAGGGAGATAGAGGCCGAAGGGATGAGGAGTGTGCGTAAGGGCAGCAGTCCCATCCCCACCTACGCCCTGCTCATCCAGACCCCGCTTGCTCAAGCCCCGCAGCGGTGTCCGAGGCGGGGGCGAAGGGGTGAGAGGCAGCCGCCCGCCCGCCCTTGTGCTGGGCTCAGGTGTTGAACCGGGATCAGAGGGGAGGCTGAGCCGGGGCGGTGTGACTCAGGGCCAAGTCACGCAGCACCCACTTCACCCCGCCGGCTCTCTCTCCCATTGCCTGAGCCTGCGCTTGCACATTGTGCTGGGGGTGATAGGGAGCCGGCACGGAGCCACGGGTGATTCCTAGCCATGATCTGGAGTGTGGGAAAAGCGCAATCGCTGCAAACAATCAGAGGCAAAGCCGGCAGCAGCACGCAGCGAGCCAGCGAGGAATTCGAAGGCGCATTCCAGCGGGGATGACAGAGGAGGGGCCGGGAGCTGGGCCGGGAGCGCAGAAAAAAAAAAAAAAACAAAACATGCTCTGATTTGTTTTGGTTTTTCTCCCTCTCTGCCGAGCTGTCACACCCCGCTTGGCTTTCGAGTAAAGCTGCTGGGTGCTGCAAGCGGGTGGCACGGCAGGGAGCTGGGATACAGCAAGCCCTGGGATGCAGCAAGCCCCACGATGCCCGTAGGGACCTGCTGGCACCAGGGTCACGGGCAGCTCTGCCTTCCCCTCCCACACCTCAGCTGTGCTCCCCGTGACTGGGATCAGGGCCACAGGGTCCCAGCTCCACCAACCACGCATGGCCATAGCACCTGGTTGGTGCTAAGGGCCATGGCCAATAAGCCATGTGCCAGGAGCCACCCGTGTGGCTCAGCAGCCACCCACCAGCAGGTATGGCAGGGCTGGCACGTTCTCCTCCTGCTGTGACTCCTGACTTTGGGCAAGCTGCTTCCCCGCTCTGTGCCTCAGTTTCTCCTTCAGTGCAATGAAAAACTACATAGAATCATAGAATGGTTAGAGTTGGAAGGGACCTTAAAGATCAGCAAGTTCCAACCCCCCTGCCCTGGGCAGGGACACCTCCCACCACACCAGGTTGCTCCAAGCCCCATCCAGCCTGGCCTTGAACCCCTCCAGTGATGGGGCAGCCACAACTTCCCTGGGCAACCTGTTCCAGTGTCTCACCCCCCTCACAGGAAAGAATTTCTTTCTGATATCTAATCTAAATCCCCCTCTTCCAATTTAAACCATTACCCCTTGTCCTGTCACTACACTCCTGACAAAGAATCCCTCTCCAGCTCTCCTATAGGCTTCTTTCAGATATTGAAAGGCCACTATAAGGTCTCTCCAGAGCCTTCTCTTCTGCTGCACTTTCAGAGACCGACAAGGCTTTGCCTTGGAACGGGTCAGCTCTGGGCACAGGGACATGTCCATGTGCATCCCATGTCTGCTGCAGGCAGTGCAGGCAGGACTGCTGGCACACAGAAGCCGTGGTGGCCACCAGCCCAGCGTCACCACAGGCCGGGGGGAGCACATCCCCTGCACACACTGCCGGGGGGCTGCAGCACAGCCTGCGACCTTGCAGCTCCCTCCCTCCCTCCCCTCCGGCGGCTCCTCCCGGCTCTTCCTGACCCACTTTCCACATCGCACAATTAAAGCAACACAAAATGGAACAGGGGGAGGGGACGCTGGCACAGTCACTGGCACATTGGCTGGTGACCGGCAGCACAGCCCGCACGGCAATGGGGCAGGGCATGGTGGTGGGGCAGGAGAGTGGCTGGTGCTGGGTGCTGCAGAGAGAGGACCTCAGGTTGCATGGTTTCCTCTGACCCACTGCCTGGTGTTGGACACATTCAAGGCTGTGGCTGCCCCAGAGATAGCCCACCAACAGCCCCACACGTGGTGCTGGTGTCCACTCACCCTCCCGGGGAGGGAAGGTAAGGAACAGAGCCAGAGGGCCAAGAGGGGACAGGAGTTTGGAGGGAGCTCTCAGCCCCTCGGACTCACAAATTCACAGCCGCCTCCGCATCCTTGGTGCCCCATCTTCATCCCACCCCACCAGCGTCCTCCTCCCTGATGTGTGAGCCTGGTGGGCAGAAGGCTCCTTCAGAGGCACAAGCGAGGGATAATTGCTAGAGTGTGCGGGGTGCCCTGTGCCGTATTTCACTCATTGCTTCAGGCAGAGCAGCCATCCGGGAGCTAAAAGCATTCAATTGTTCACTGATGCTTTTCTTTGAAGCCCTCATTCATCCTCCAAGGTCTGTATTGATTGGGGACTCCAGGAAAGCATCTGCCCTTCTCTGCCTTCATCAATGACTTTCCCACATTAATCCACCTCTTCCCTTGATAACCACACTAATTACTCTCAGCTAAGTTGACTCTGGCAGGTCACTGGAGGCTGGGAAGAGCAACCTGCTCCGCGGCCTGGCTGTGCCTTAAAGCTGCAGATCTGTCCGGTAACAGGCCCCAGTGCAGGAGTGAACTGGTCATACTGGGAAGGTGAACAGCATGGCATGGGTCTGACTGTGGGGCAGCACAGGAGTTTGGTGGGGGCCATGCTGGGGGATGTCTCCTGCTGAGAGAGGTGTTTGCTTTCCATTTTTGAGGCTTGTGAACCTCTCAGGGAATCACTGATGATTTTCCATGGACAGGGACCCTGGACCCTGCCCCGATGGGGTGCACACCCACACTGCCTGCTGGAGATCTCCCATGCTCGCACTGCTCCCAGAAGGGTGAGAATCGTCTCACTGCTGCTGCTGCATTGCAGTAGGCAGCTCCCAAAGGCTTCCAGAAGACATGGGAGGTGCAGAGTGAAGAGATGATCCTGGTTAAGCGATGTCCCATCCTGCTCTCATCGGGAACTGGCGCAGGAGGGAATGTCTCCACTCATGAACCCAGAGCAGCAGAGGTCAGAAACGTGCCAAAGTGACCTGTTTAAGGGGGTGTGAAAGCCTGAGGGCAGGAATTGTCTCAACACCTGGTAAAATGGGAAGGGCTGGGACAAACAAAACTTAAGCACCGCACAGGTGAGAGAAGTTTAGCCCTGACTCATTTGGGATCAGCTTTGCAGCTGTAGGACCACCCCATGCCACTCTTCAGGGTTATGTCACATACCCACTGGCTTTCTGAGGCAGGTTGACTTCCAATTTCAACAACAAATTGCTTGTTTGAAAAGTAGTGAATTAAAAAATATGTCAGTCTGGCAAGGGGAGGGAGGTGTTTTATTCTGCCACGTGAGTCTGCTCGTGACCCAGAAGATACTGGCTTTCTGCTTTAGGGCTCCCTCAGGAAAATCCTTCTTGCATCTTCTAACTCAAAGCCTGTCTTTCTGTTTCTCTCCAGCTGAGTGTGTTTTGCTCGCAACTTTAATGTACACCATAGGCAACCCAGCCACTGGCAGATGAGCGTGGCCTGCGCTGGTAAGTGGGCTTAGGCCAATTCCTGGGGATTTGTCTAACGAATTCATGCTGCTTCTTACTTGGGAGTAAAAGCAGCCCTTCAGGCTGCAATAGACTCAGATTTGAGGATAGAAAAGAGAGGCAGAAAGTAAAGCTTGTAGGAGGGAAGATGTCTGTGTGCTCACTCAAGGAGTGTGCCAGAACCGTCCTGAAGCAACATGGCCAGCAGGTATGGTCCTGGCAGGTGAGGCTGGAGCGAAAAGAAAAAGAAAAGCTGCCAGCTTCAGTAGGTGAGGTACAGCACGTCTTTATTTACTCATGCGTGATTGCAACATGGGCTCCCCTTCCTGCTTCCTGTGTGCCATATGCTCTCCTGGGTGATGGTGGTAGCACCCCATACTTGGGTAGAATCATAGAATCATTCAGGTTAAAAGGACCCTTGGGATCATTGAGTCCAACCATCAACCCTACTCTACAAAGTTCTCCCCTGCACCAGAGTGATGAGGTCTGCCCTCAGCCTCCTCTTCCTCAAACTAAACAGTCCCAGCTCCTTCAATTGCTCTTCGTAAGATTTATTCTCCAGGCCCTTCACCAGCTTCGTTGCCCTCCTCTGCACCCGCTCCAGCACCTCGATCTCTCTCTTGTATTGAGGTGCCCAAAACTGGGCACAACACTCCAGGTGTGGCCTCACCAGTGCTGAGTACAGGGGGACAATCACCTCCCTACTTCTGCTGGTCACACTATTTCTAAACACCCTCAGGGGGGTCTCACATGGGCAGATGAGCAGTGCTGGACCACCGGGTCCCTTGGACACCCCGCTGAGCCACCTCATACCCCACAGAGGCCAAGGGAGCCATGACAGCTTGGGCTGCCCCAGCCCTTCCAGTGGGGACAATGGCTGCCAACAGCACCCCAGCCCAGCCACCTTTGTCTTCCCAGCAAGATGGCATTGGTGGAACCCTATCACTCCTGGCTTTGTCTGAGGCTGAGAGGTGGCAGCAGGGCCTGGGGCTCTCCTCCATGCTGCGGCCTGCCATGGCGTTGCCAGCCTCTGTGCCTCCCACCATGGCCTGGTGTGAAGCCCTCCTTCTCTGGCACTGTTTGTGCACCCACGCCAGGCTGGGAGCCAGGGGCTGGGTGGGCAGGATGGTCCCTCATGTCCTCCTCCTCCTCCCCTGGGCGGTTGGCTGCACCTCCTGGCCTCATCTTGGCTTGTTTTACCACAGACTTCTTCCCCCATGGCAGGAGAGCAGCCTGGCCCCACACAGCTTTCATGGCGGCCTCCACCGGTGCCTGTGGGACACGGGGTGCCAGGGGGGAGCAGGGGCTGCAATGGGGACCCTCCAGCAGCTCTGTGGGGCCGGGGGACCCCCAGGCCACCCTGTTACTTCAGGGGTCCCCCAGGCTGAGCCCCGCCAGGCCCTGGCAGCCATTTCTGAGTCAGCGCCGCCATCTAGTGACACACAGTCAGGCTGTCCCTGCTCCCCCGGCGGGTCCCAGGGCGGATGGTGGCCCCGTCCCCGTCCCTGTCCCCACCTCAGAGGGTTCGTAAGGCATTGGGGAGGCAAAGCCAAAGCCAAATGTGGACGAGTGGGAGCCAGCTCCCCTCCATGCCTAGAGCCTTTTGGGGTGAGGCAGTGCAGAAACACTGAAGTGCAAAACGGTTGGTTTTTATTAAAAGCTCAATTCCTCACAGGACTTTTGAGGGGAACCAGCCCCAGTCCGAGGGCCTGGCTGCAGAAACCAGCTGCCAGCGCCATTGCTCTCCCTGAGGTAAAGCGGGGTGTCTCCAGACCCTGCCAGGTGCCTCTTTCCTGGGGTGCCTGGCAGCCAACATGCCTGGGGACCCGGCTGGACACCGTGTCCCCCCGGAATACCATCTCCAAGCACGACAGGACAAGTTTGGAGGAAGACCTCTACCCTACAGATGCCCAAAGTGAGGGGCTCAGTGCCACCCCTGTACCCAGTCTACCCAGGGCCACCAGCAGTGACCACCAAACCTTGCCTGTCCCCAGCCTTGGCAGCCTCCCCACCCCACACTGCTCCTTCACCACATTCAGGGCCATCATTATATCTTTAACCCCTCTGTAACGTCTTCTTTCTGCCTCCATCTCTGAAAACTGAACAAAAGGGGCTGGCCGTCCCGCTGGCTGCAGGAGGGGGCACGGGCTGGCCCGTCTCTTGTCCCCTCTCCATTTTCCTCCCGCTGGCTGCCGAGAAAAGGGATTCAGCCGTGCCCACTGCATGTGAAAAGCCCCCGCCTGCCTTGTGTTTTATGAAGGAAAATCTCCTTGGGAGAGCAGCCAAACGTTCCCAGCCTCCTGCTGGGTGTTTCAGACGGGCGCGCTGGAGGATGCGAGGGCACGGCGGTCCTGCGGGTCTGGGGGGAGAGCGGGGGGACGGGGATGGGGGCTGCTGGGCTCTGCGAAAGCCGCCATCAGACTGCGATGGAGGACGAGACAAGGAGGTCGCTGCCTTGCTCGGGTGGCCAGAGCCTGCCCTGTCTCTGCTGCCCCGAGGGAGGGAGATTCCCTGTTGGGCTGGGGATGTTGAGCTCCATGTACATCCCTCAGTAAAGGATGAGGAAAGATGGAGTCTGGCTGTGCCTGCTGTGACCTGGGCATTTGCTGTGCCACCACCACCTTGGTCATGGTCCTGTGCCCCCACCATGAGACTGGCTCTGTGGTGCACCAAACTGGGGGTAGCCTTGAGGAGACTAGCTCTACCAACCCTTCTCCTGGCTGGATTATTCCCACGCTTTTCCTCTCCTTTTTCTTTCTGTTTCCCCCCCAGTCTCCCCACACCACCCCCCCAGCACCTCTCCAGGACCACACAGCCCCATGCATTCGAGACCTTTCAGCCCCAGTGACTATTTCAAAGGCAGCCAAGAGGCCCCCAGGGCTCCAACCCACCAAATCAAACTCAAATTTGCAGCTTATATGCAAACATAATGTATCTGGACGCGGGGGCTCTGCTGGCACACGGAGCAAATAAACAGAAACACATGGCTGTGCCTGGAAGAGCAATAACCTCAGCTGCAGCTGAGAGCTGGGGCTCGTGGAAGGCTCTTAACCAGCAGCACCCAAAGACAATTAATTACACCTGACTGCAGCTCCATTGGGCACTGCTGGGCCATGAGGTCATGGGTCCGTGTGGGCAGCAGGGCTGCAGTTAAGGGCTCAGGGGGAGAAATGAGGGGGAAACGGATGTTTATACTCAGTGTCTGAACTGAAAACCACAAGGACAAAGTCAGACAGGCTCAGGCCCAAAAAGAGAGTCTCTGCCATGTTTCCTTTTCTGGTTCATTCTGCAAATGTTGTGCTCCACGTGAAATTAAAACCTTCCTGTCTTTCTTGGGGGCCGTTTAATATCCTTTAAAGCCCTTTTCTCTTTTTTTTCTTTTTAAGCTGGGACCAATTTCTCAGGAAAAATGCTGCTTCCCGAAAGCACGTTTCATATCTGCAAATGATGAAACAAAACATTTAGCAGCTCCAGAATTCAATTTTTTTATTGGCAAGATCTGGTGCAAAGCGTTTCAATGTTTTTATTGCACCCATCCTCCTTCCCCTTTCTCTGTGAAGCTGCTGCCTCAGTCTGACCCCTGTAAGCAGACAGCTTCACACATTTTCAAACTTTCGATCCCTTATTTGTAAAACCACGGAAACCCCTGCTCTTAAACCCTTCAGCTCCTGCTAGCGTGGCTCTCCCACTCCACCTTCCTGTCGCCTGGTGATGCTGCTGCTCCTCCTTGCTTTATACATTTTCTCCTCTGAAATGTGTTTCTGGGGTTTAAAACAATGTCAAAAGAAGCCTCTGGATCCCCAGCACTCTCCCTGCTGCTGTTTGCTGCCCAGATGCTGTGTGTGACCCTGAGGTGTGAGACCCAGTGGTGGCAGGGGCCGATCAGCTCTGGACATCCCCCGAGAGCCCTGTCCTGCCTGCACTGTCCGGAGGGCCAATGGGATACACTAATGTTTCTGCACAAAAGCAAACCCCATTTCCAGACTTCTTTGCCCCTCCAAAGCAGACTGGGTGAAGGAGGGAAAACCTCCTCCCAGCAGCTTTCTTCTTTTCTCCCTGACGCCTCTCCCTCTCCGTCTGGAGAGCGGTGGGTTGTGAAGGGTAGCTCCCAGCCCCTATGCTCCCTCACTCTAGAGTTTTCCTGCTGGAAAGCGCCGCTGTCTCCTTGGTGGATGACATCGAGAGCCAAGATGGGTGTTTTTCCATCAGGGAGATAGATCTTTGATGCAACCAGCCCTGATAATAGTGCGAGCAGCCACGGCGGGGTGTGCTTTTCCTTCCCAAGCGCGCCGGGAGAGAGCAGCACAGGCAGACGCAGGCAGCTCCCCTCCGCCCGAGGAACTGCACATGTGTCTCCCCTCTCTTCACGACTCTTGGTCTTGCTTCCTCCTCCTTCTCCTCCTCGCACCATGGTCTATATTTAGTCCCAGACGCTGCAAACCCTTTTTGCACGACTCCCGCAGAGCGCCTGGCAAGGATCGGGGCTGGGATTACTTATGGTAATTCTTTGGGCTGGGAACACCCCGTCCGATATTAATAACAAATAATGAGGGCAGTTCCTGGAGCACGAGATAATTATCCCTGCCACGCTGGGGGCTTCGTTAAAGGCCTGCCGCCACATGAACAAGGCAGGCTTTAGCCGATGAGAACGATCCAAGGAAAACCTCCCACGGCCACCGGAGGAGGGCAGAAGGAGGCAGGGGTTTCGGGGCCCCACCGGGTCGCTTGGCGTCTCCTCTGATCCGCCTGTGTGTCCCAGCTTTGTGCCTGAGCTCTGGGGACGTGGCTGGCCTGGCGTGACAGGCGGGCGGCTCTCCGATGTCACGTAGCGCGTCCCCACGCACGACTTGCAGGGGCGCTTGGGCTGCAAGCACTGCCCCCTCGTCCCCTGGCTCTGGGGGTACCCTTCCTTTCCAGGGATGCCTTCTGGAAAGTGCATTTTCCCACACCACTCACTCACACCAGGGGTAGAAGAAAAGGGAGATAAGGAGTTGCATGGGATGGCTCCCTTTCTCCTCCACATCAAAGCCCCATGTTTATCTTCAAGTCCCGGCTGGGTGTGGGGCTGCTCTTGGCTCCTTTTAGACAGGCTGGGAGGGGAAGGGGTCAGGGGCTGTCTCGCTCGGTGTCTTGGCCAAAGTCTGTGGTTTATCCACCGAGCAGCACTGCCATAACCGCTGTGCCCCCCACATTCTCCCCTTGAGTGACCCAGCCTCACCAGGAGGACAGCCAAGGACCTGCTGCTGGGGTCCTATTGCCCTGCAGTGACAGACAAGGGTGAGGAGGAAACTGGGGGTCCAGGCGAGGTTGTGGTTGTAAGGAAAGCTCTTTCCTCCTCATTGTAACATGGGCTCGTGACAGGACCTGGGGGCCTCCAGCTCCAGCAGCCCCTCCAGCAGCAGGGAGATGGATGGGTTTGGTCTAGAGAGGAGGCACCAGGGGAGAGTTTGGCACGTTTAGGAGGAGGAGGTTAAAAGTCAACCTCTTTCCTCCTCCCAGCTCCTCTGGGTCAGAGCAAGCTTTCTGAGGTTATCAGCTGGGGTCAGCGTCTGGGAGGAGGGTGATGAGAGGCTGGGGGTACCTGGGGTGCCAGGGCAGTCTTGCTGCTCGGTTTGGGGGGGCTCAGCCACCCCTCTGACCTGGCTGCTGCCTGCAGCAATACAACAGTGGGACCTTGGGGTACCATTGCCATAATAGACATCCTTATGCTGCTCCCCAACAGCCACCTGGGAAAGGACACACAAGTTCATGGGTATAGAAGCACGGGGGGGACCAAGCTTCCCAGGTGGAGGAAGCAGGACAGCAAAGAAAACAGGGCTCTGGGCAGTCAGTGTTGCCAGTGGGCTCCCAGCTCTGTCAGTGGGGACCTGGCCCCATTGTCCACGATGCCCTACAAATGCCACAACTCGAGCCTCCAGCCCTTTGCATCCTACCCGAGTTGTCACACTGCAGCCACTCAGCCTAGTGCTGGGAGAAGCTCTACGGAGCCCTCGGTGGGTGTGAGATGAGGCCCAGACTCTGCCGAAGTTGCCCTGTTTTGATGTTAATGGGACAACTTGAATTAATTAAGTGCATTTGAAGAATGCTCTGGCATTCCTCCCCTTTCAAGGGTTTTTAACTTCAAAGGAGGCAAATGAGAGCTTCTCCCTCCCTGAAAGTGCCTCCGTGTATCATGTCAAGGCAGCCCATCTCAGCTGACCCCAAGCCTGGGACATGTCCCACCTTCCCATGGCCACAGCGGAGCCACGAGCCCTCCTGTTGGTGTGGGGGGGGGCTGGCTCAAGCCCCGTGTATCTCACAGCTCAGGGAAGATGGTCCAGAATATTCAGGAGCATCAAAACTATTGCCATGCAGGTGGCTACCAAATCTGAGGTCTAGCCCAGAACATGCCTGGGGTTGTCTGTTTGCCATGTGGGTGCTCCCCATCGCCCACTGGTCCTGCTGCCCTCCCACCTCTGCCCCAACACAGCCAGTGGAACGTAGCCCCGTGACAGCGAGCAGCTTCTGACTCACTTTCTCTGAAGAGCTGGACCAGCTGGCTGGGACATAAGAGTCTGGAAATTTCAGGAGAACAAGCTGTTTTTTTTTTTAAAGCCCCCAAGAGGCTGAGGAGATGTTTCACACTCCTGCTGGGTTTGTCCTTGCAATGTTTTGGAGTGTTTCGTGGCAAAATAAGGCTGTTAAAGGGCTCACTTTGCATCTGTTTCCTTTGCCTGTATATCTTTCAGAGTCCCTTGCCCCAGTTTGCTGATTTTGTGACGATGGCCTTCAAAGCCCCTCCGGAGAGCACAGCAGCTGCGAGAGGAGCACTCACCTGCATTGGCAAAGAGCAGAAGGGTTTCAGAGCTGGGGGAAGCACTGCTCTTCAAATCAAAATAGCACCTGGGAGTGTTGCCCCATAGCCATGGGGAGACCCCCACCCAAGGAACCTCTGCTCTCCCTGGGCAAAAGCAGATCATGGCAGGAATGAGTGCCCTCAGTGCCCCCTCATGCATCCTCCTGCACATGGGGACGATGTGTTATCAACTCACTGCCCTCCTCGGTGCCCCAGGATGGACAGGAAGTGGCTTATCTGTGACATTCAACAGCGGCCAGTTGACGTGTGTTGGGAGGTCACCTAAAGCTGCCCATGGGCAGAGATAGTTGTCGGTGGAGGCAGCATCCCTTCCCTGGGGTCTACACGCTGGCAGCATCGAGTAGGAGATTTGATATTAAAGGTACAGAAAAGTAAAAAGCAAAAGTAGGAAGAGGGAGTGAAAGCGCTCCCCTCCCTTCCCCAGGGAGCTCGCTCTTTATCTAGCCCCGCTCCCGTTTCCTTCTGGGATAAACCAGGAACGGGTGGATTTGGTTTCCTTCACGTTTGCAACTGATGTGGCCAAGCCAGACCTCCCCGCAGCGCTGCTGCCGTGGGCAGAGGGGGAAAGAGCTTCCAAATCTTCTGGCCGGGCTGGTTTGAGAATCATCTGCGCTCGGGGGCCAGGGCTGCCATGTCGGCACGGGAACGCTCTGGAAAATTCACTTACCAGGGCCTCTTCATCTACAGAAAAGTGGAGGCACGGGGGGTCCAATTACAATGTATTTAACATTTCTGAGCTCAGTGGGGCCTCGCTGTCTCACAACTGGGTCACGCAATCAGCCCGGAGCGGCAATGTCAAACTGGCTCAAGGATTAAGTGTGTTGTAACTGGAGCCCTGAGCCCGGCGCGCTGGGAGGGGGAAGACTTTTATCCGGCCGTGATTGCAGAGTGGGAGCTGGGATGATCTCCACCGACCCAGGCTTTGCAAAGCCCTCAGCCCTGGGTGCTCAGGAGGCATCTCCAAGAGTTGGCCGGAGGATTTGCACAGCGGCATGTCCTCAAATGTCTATTTTGTGGGAGCTGAACCCCTTTTGCAGAGGTTTTGGTGATGCCTCTGAAGGATGATGTGGTGCTGCCGGGTGGTCTGCTCCAGCACACTTGTGTTAAGAGGAGACAGGTGCTTGCAAAGCTGCCTTTCAGCCCCAAAATAAGTGGTAGTCACAGTCCCCCTTTTCAAGAAGGGTTGGCTCAGTACGGCTGAAGATGGGTACTCACTGCCCTTGTACAGCCTCCCCAGAGTCCTGCTCATATTTCTTGCCCTCTGGATTCTCCTCACTGCAGCAATGTGTGTGTGTGGGGGGGAAGAGTTTCCTGTTCTGAACCTGGCTGGGGGGGAATTGTCTGAATTGCCTGTGCAGGGATTTCTGACTCTTGACACTCCTGTAGTAGATGGAAAACGAAACAAAACCAGCACTGAAATGTCACGTCAGCCCAAGAAAAAGAGAGTGAAAAAAACATCCCTTTTTGCTGATCAACATTTACTTTACACTTTGAAATCTTGAAAAGCTACAATAGCATCATTTCCTAGCAGGGACCGGAGGAGGTGCCTCCCCGAAGGAGGTGAAAGGCAGCGACCTGCCCTGGCTGGGACGTTTCCTTCAACACGTGTGTCCGTGAAGGTCTGCACGGCCCAGGGCAGGAGCTGGGGAGAGCTGCTTTCCTCCGCTCTCACAGAAATCCCACCTCCCTCTGCTCGATATTTTGGGAAGTGAAGTCTCCTTCCCAGTGCAATGGGGGATTATGTGCTTGAAAGGGAGAAAACCCTTCCACGTGTGCAGGGAAAGCAACACGTCCTGAGCTTTGGTGGAGCTCCATCTGCTAAAGCCAAGCAAGATACCTAGGTGCAATCATGGGGAAGTTGCAAGTGAGAAGAAAACACTGTTGTCCTGCTTGGAGAGGGGGAAAAAAAAAAGAATTGAATCAAAGGCTCAGCTTTGCTTTTCCGTGCTGGCCTTTGCTTTGTTCTGTGGCTCTGCTTTTCCCCCCTGGGCTATCGGATCCTCTCCCCAGAGGAAGCTGGCAGCCGTGCCTGCTCTGGAGGCATCGGGCGGCTATTGTGTCTGCACAGATGGACAAACAAACAGGCCGGGGGCTCGGGGCAGCCCCCAGCCCAGCCCTGCACGCCTTGGCCTGGGGGGGGCCGTTTGTCGCATCCTTTCTAGCACCGGTCCCCGGGGTCAAGGACTGCGGGGAAGTGTGATCCGTTGTAGCAGGAAAACAGGAAACGGTGCTGGTGGCAAGAATTTGTTTCATTTAGTGTTTCACGTCCCGGGGAGGTGTGGGGCTGAGGCTCGTTGCATCACGCTGCTGGAGGCTGGGTCTCCAGCAGCCACGCACTGGACAGCCCTTGTCCTCCTCCATTAGTGCTGGGAGGTATGGTTTAGTGATGGTGATGCTTCTTGTTTGTTGTGTGGGTGTCTATTTTTGTCAGTTGGGTTGACGGTTGGACAAGACGATCTTTAAGGTCCCAAGATTATGTGATTCTGTGCTTCTGTGATTAGCTAAGGTGTCTTTGCGGGGTGTCCTCCCACCCCACATGGGTGCCAGGGGGGCTGCCATCACCCCTGCCATGCCTGTGTCCAGCTCTGATGGGGTTGGGGTGCTGTGGATGCCACCGGGTTGGGATGTGTCCAAGTGGGGAGTAATGCCCGTTGCACATGCTGCTCTTCCAGCTCCAAAATAAGCGTGTCCTGCTGATGCTGGTACCCCAGGGTGGGTGCAATGTGTGCCATGCTGTGCCCCCCATCTGCCTGGGGGACCTCGGTCACCCCAGATCACCACAGGGAAGGGGGGCTGCAAAGCAGACCTTTGCTAGCCTGGACACCCAGCGCAGAGCAGCTCCCTGCGGTGTGTGCCAAAGGAGAAAGGGCCAGGGGAATCCTTCATGTGGCCAGTGGCCACGATGCCACGATGGGGAGCAGCACGTGGCCGGGTCCAGCGGGATACCCCGTGTTATCTGTGCTCAAACATCTGCGCCGTGCCGTTACACCCGTGTCTGCTCTGTGAAGAGACGTCGCGGCAGCCGCAGGGTTTGCTGTGGGATGCCTTCCTGCACGGCGGGCGCTTGAAATCCCCGCTGCTGCCGGGCAGTTGATGTGCCAGGGCTGGATTTCTGGTTCCCAGCTCTGAATCACTACCTACAGACACACCAGCCTGTCCTGTGACTGCTGCATCTGGGGGATTGGTGCTTGTTCAGAGAACTCCTTGGGCCCATGTGGCCCCTTGGACCCGAGCACTGGCCCTGCTGCTCACACAGAGTGGCCACAGCCTCACCAGGGCTACGAGGCTACCAGGGCTACCGGGCAGCCACCGCCCTGAGGCCCGGAAAGCCCTGCCTGTGCCGGCTGATAATCTGCCAAACAAGAGCCAAGTGGCTCTTGTATAAACTCTATTTGCGTTCCCCGGGGAAACAATTGCTGCTCACATTGTTTGGGGTTGGAATAGTGTCCTGGAGAGCCTGGGAGCCCTTGGAAAACTCTGGCTTTCTATAAATATAGAGAGGGAGCTGGGAAGGGGGAATGGAGCTGGCAGCAGGAAGATTTCTGCCCGTCCCCAGGTTGTGTTACATGGGGGTCCTGGGTCATCTGGACCACAGACAGCTGTGCTCAAGCTGCCATTTAGCATCCTTTGCACGCAGTCAGACCTGGGCAAGTTGAGAAAGGGCTGTGCCTGCCCAGGAGGACCTTTGTGGAGCTCCTGGTCGTGACCTGCACACCTCCCCATGCGCACACCACCGCGGGCACACGCACACGCGCCCCGCTCCCGGCCCCGCTCACACCGGCTCCCGTTTCCTCCCCGAGGCGGCCGCAGCAGGCGGGATTAGTGATTTATTAATGAAGCGGAGTGACTGTGCCGCTGGGGCGTGCCAGGCGGAAATGTCTGCTCGGGGAGATTGGATAACCCTCTGGCCTGTTTCCCTTCGCAGCCTTCAAACGGCCGCAGCTCCCAGAAGCACCATATCCTTTTCCTCTTGCTGCCTCCTCCCTCCCAGGGGCAGGCCGGCTGCCACCCAAGGCAGAGGGGGGATGCAGGGATATCCTCACTCAACACAGAGGGGCAAAACCCCCTGGTGGGAGCTACTCAGGGAAACGACAGGTCCATGAGCTGGTTCTGGGAGTGATGTGAGCCCCCGCTCCTGCACCCGTGGGGTGTGGGGGTCCCACCACCTCCACCAGCCTTTTCTGGGTCCCGTGTCTGCACCCGAGTCACCTGGGCTGGGGTTACTTTAGGGGGTGTGGGGAACAGCTTGGCTCTCGTGCTGGGCTGGGTGGCAGCTGATTCAGGCTCACAGGGAAGGTTTCAAAGGGAAAGATGCAAACCCCAGCACTTCTGATAACGTTTCTTGGGGGAATAATTTAATTCAGTGTGTCCTGTGCAGCGTGCATCTGCTTTGGGCTCATAAGTCTTCGCACAAACATCCCAAAGCCAGTCAAACCCCAACTGTACAGAGAGTTTTTGCAGCCTTCCAGCCTGGCAGACCTGAGCTTTGCTTTGCACCCACAAACCTCAAACCCCGGACTCTGCAGAAGGTATTCAGAAGGCAGCTAAATGCTCCCTGAAGCCCTTTTCTGAGCGTATGGCCTCGGCCCGTGCAGGGGAGGGCAGGACCTCCGCTCTCTTGAGATCAGTATCTCATCAATGGCACCAGTTACCGGCTGATTTTTTGTTAACTGGTTGCCACAAGATCCGTAATTGGTTTATTGTAATAATTGGTGATAATAGATATTGCCATTGCAGTTGCTCTAGGAATAAAGCTGTGTTTAACTCCGGGGAACTCTAAAAGTAAACAATCAGGGAACATCAGCTGAGTGAGCAATCGCTCTTGGGCTGAAACCCTGCCTGGGAAAACTGCAGCCTGGAGCAAATATTTATGATTGAACTGTAAACGCCTGCGAGGAGGGGTTTGACAGCATCTGTCCTTGCATGCTCTGCTCTGACACCGCCTGGGTTCTGGGCTACGCACCCCAGGACCTGTCTGCAAGGTGCTTGGGCCTCCACTTTTTGATAAACCCTACAAAAACTCATGTTCCAACAAAAATCCTTCCCCTGGGGTTTCCAGGCGTGGAGAGCTGGTGGCCAGCAGCAGTGCAGCGTGTCCCCAGCGTGGCAGCCCCCGGCCATGGGGTGTGGAAGGAGTGTGTGTGCATCCACACGCACACCCCGGCCCCTGCATCCCGCAGCAGCAATGCTGCAGCCCACAGCCAGCTCCTGCCCACCCCTGTCAGCACAAACTGCTTCCAGGAAACGAGCTGGGAGAGGAAACAAGCTCTAATGAAGAATCCCTTGGTGAAAAATGTTTTTTTACAACCGTTAGATTATTTTGTCCTTGAGAGGTGGGGGAGGGAGATAATAAAGCAGCCTCGTCGCATTCCAGCCTTGGCTCTGGGGACACTGGTGCTGTGCTGCCCAAGGGCTCTATCTGGGGGTGCCCCATCACCCCCTTGTTCCTTTCAAGCCCCCCTCCCTTGCCCCACGCTGCTGTGGGATTGAAAGTATCTGCTGTGGGGCTGCTCCTCCGCAAGTGTGTGCTGCTCCCACCTCTACCATCTCCTGGTTTGGGGACCAGGGGTCCCATCTGGTCCCCATCACACAACATCCCCAGCAGGGTCATCCCACCCTGGTCCTCAGCAGCACCAGTTCCACCACCAGCAGTGTCCCTCCCCAGGACAGAGCTGAGCCACCGGCTGGTTGCTCTTCTCCTGCAGCGGGGAAGAAGGGACATTGACTTGGGTCTTCACCGAACAGAAAGAGAGGTGGTGACAGGATGAGCTGCACCTGAAGACCCAAACCCAAAGTCCTCTTTTGAGATGGAGGCTGGGGAAAAATATAGCCTAATTTAAGGGGTGGAAGTGCTCCCTCCTTACAGATCAGAAGGGTCCTTCTGGAGTTTATGCAGGGGATGCGTGTCAGTGACCCTGTGGGTTACCCCAGGCTGGCTCAGCAGACACCAGGCCAGGACAGGCAGGTAGCAGGGACTGTCACAGCCATGAAACGCCCTGTGAGCACCCTCTGGCCATGAGCTGGGGCATTTTCTGAGGCTGGCAGGGACCCGTGCTGTCCCAGGAGCTGAAGGCACATGTAGGACAGTCAGCTCTGAGGCTGCTTGCTGGGGCTCTGGGGCTGCCCGGGGTTCCTGAGTCCCCGACTGCCTTTCATCTCAGGAGTGACTCAGGCCAGGAAACCAGGGGACGTGGTGTCCCGTTTCCACCATGTCGGGACATCGTGCGTGTCCTCCTCAGGCTCCATGGGCAGGTCCCACACCAGCTGCTCCTCACACCGGGGTGCCCGGGGGGTACCCGTGTCCCAGCAGCACGCCCCGGGCAGCGCGGCCACTCGACGTTCCGTGGGCGGCCGGCAGCAACGACATTCCTTCGGAGATGGGACGTTTCTGCTCAGGAAGGCCTGAAAAAAGCCAGGGACAAAGGGGGGAAGTGATGGCGGCTGTGTCTGGAGTTATCTTGCCGCTGCACTTGCGGGGGCCGCTGAGTGACAGCGCTTTTCTGTTTCGCTCCTGAGAGTCAGGAAACACTCATCTCCGCCGGCTCCCTTCCTGCCCTGCCTTGCCCCGCGCTGCGGTTCGGCGGGCCCCAGGCAGGGGGATGGAGCCTGGCCGCCTCTCCCGGTGATGCCCGGCATCAGTGGGCACCACTGAGGAAGCCCTGGGGGTCCCTGTGCCAGCACATCCTCACTCTCCTAAGCTACAGCATCCAAAAGGGGGGGGTGGGCTTCTCATACACTGAGCAGCTCATCAGCCAGGGTGGCAACGGAGCATAAACGCCTTCTACCCAAACCTTGCTTGCTCCAGTAGGTGGGAAATCAGTCAAAAAACTCCCTTGGGCTTGAAGAGCCCCAAACTAGCTGTTTTCCACCGTTTCCTCACTGTTAGTTCGTTTAAATCAGATCATTTCTCTGACTTGGCTTCTCAGCAGAGCCCTGAGTGAGGAAAACTGGTAGTGGCACCGCTGGCATCTCGCTGGCTCCAATCCGTGCCCCCCCCCCCCCCCCCCCCCCCCCGCGCACGG
>NW_015090846.1:3710835-3731209 GCF_001431845.1 Calidris pugnax | reverse complement strand
CCCACCCGCGCCCCCCCCCCCCCCCCGTGCCATGGGGCAGTGTGGGGGGGTAGGAAAGGGCTGGGCATTTTGTGTGGTCCCCCCGGCTGGCAGGCACGTGAGCCTGGCACAAGGAAGAAGCCAGCCCGGCCGTGCCACCGAGCTGCAGGAAACCAGCACATCGGGAGAGAAATGCAGCCCTGCTCCCACTGCCAAACTGGTTCTGGGGGGACACGGGGAGGACTGGGCAGGGAGGGGATCCCCCCAGCACAGCCTTAGCGCAGGGTTGCAGGACCATTGTATCATCCTCCCCCCCCCGAAACGGGAAGTGAAAGAGTGGCAGTAAAAGGATGTGTAGCTTAACCCTGTCTGCTGTGGAGTATCCTGTGCTGAAATGTTGCTTTACAGCCTCTTCCAGAGCCCGCTCCATGCTGGATGCCAGCGATGCACCTGGGACTCAGACAGAAACAAAGGAATCTGTTTTCTCTCCCGTTATGAGTGGAAGAATCGCAATAATATTTTCAGCTGGAAAGACTGTTTTTTCCAGCGTGAAAAAAAGTGTTTTATTTTTGCCGGTAATACTAGGCAATTCTTGAGCCAAAACCAGCCCCAGAGGTGTTGGACTGAGCCGTGGCTTCTCCTGCTGCCCGTTTCAGCGAGGTGTGATCTGCCTGGCCTGCTGTCCCGGGGGGATGGGAACGAGGATTTCCCCTGTCCCTGCGCTCAGAGCCAGCACACAAACCCCAGGTCCTGCTGTGGAGACTTCAAGGAAGGGGTTTATACAGCATAACAAAACACGACGGCAACCAGGTTTATCACTAGAGCGGGTTTCAACACTCGCCCAGGCTGTCCCGGTGTTTAAGGTGTATTTCAGTATTTTTCAAACATGTCTTTTTTTCATAGCTCACTTATCAGCCAGGCTCTTTGCCAGCGCTGCCCCGGCCCGGAGCTCCCGCACAGCCCCGCAGTGGTCTCAACCCCCACTTTGATTACTTTTACAACCCCTTTTTGGTCTCGTTGGCTTTGTTGCAAACAGCAGGGTTGACAAGACACCGGTTGCTGCAGCTTCTCCAGCACGTGGGACTGACACGGAGCAGCGGCGACAGCCTCAGCCCTGCGAGGAGCTGAGTCTCCAGCCCTGAGCCAAGGGGACGGGTGGCAATTAAGAAGCCAGCGGGAAAACAAGTGATTTCTGTCACTGCTGCTCCGTGCCTGGGCTCAGCGTGAAATTCCAGAGGTCAGGGAGCTCCGGGAAGCTGCGGCAGCACGGCCCCAGGCTGGGCAGGGCAGGGCAGGCTGCACCCCGAGGATCTGCTCTGTGATGCCTGCAGTGATTTTTAGGGATCTACATTTCTGGGGCAAGTTCAACCAGGGGGGCTGTAGCCAGGCCCTACTTTCAGGCAGTGAAAATACTTTCTCCGTGGCTGGAGAATCCAGGGGGTTTTTTTCAGGCTTTTTAAAATTATTTGAACCCAGAGGTTTCCACAATGACTTATAGATTTGGAAACACGGGCGTTGTGTTTTCACACTCTATGGCATTCAGAGGGTTGCCGTGTTTTAGACCCAAAGCAGACACTGGGGTGCACAGAGCACCCACGTCTGGAGATGGGATTTGGGCTTCTCTTGGATCCCAGTGTCCCAGACTGGGCCACCCTGCTCTGGGCTGTCCTGGGTTCCCTGGGATGGAAATGTCACAGCAACGGGCTGCAAACCCACCACAGTCTCTGGACTGAGCCCTTCTACGCTAATAACAGATTTTTCTAGGGCCAAGTTCCTAAAGTCCCCCAAAAAACAGGGCTTTGTCATGGAAATGCTGAGACGACATTAATGGCAGTGTCCTGAACGCAACTCTAATTAAAGAGAGGAAGGAGAACTGAAGCAGGATGTCCTGTTTGGCTGCCCAGGATGGAAAGCTTGTCACAAATAAAGTGCATTCTCGTACTTTGTCTCTGTCCCTCTGCACAAGGCTTTCCCAGATTCTGCAAACATTCATTTTCTTATCTCTCCTGGATTCTTGTTTCTTTTCTTTTGACATAGCTCCTCACAAGAATGTTTTTTTTCTCCGCTGTATTCCCCACCGAGCTCTCAAACGCACGGATCAAACAAATGTCATCTCCTCGAATGCAAAGCGAGTGTGCTTTTTACTCCTTGAACAAAATCACTTGGGCACAATAGCGGGTTGGCTCCGTGCAAAGAGACTTTCCTATTAATGGCTCAGAATAAGCTCTAGCAGGCGAGCAGGGACGGGCAAATCAAAGCTGGGAGCGAGATGGCAAATGTTTCCTTTTGAAAAAAACAGGCTTTCCACTGAATTAGCCCGGCGTATGTCACAACCAATCTCCGAGCTGCTTCCTATGATAGCAGAAAAATAAATCAAAATCAAAACAAAGCAAAAAAAAAAAGCAGGAAAAAAAGAAAAAATTCAGTAGTAACAGACAAGTAATTTATCTCACTGTGTGCCACAGGAATCCTGATTTTTGTGCTCGGATAGTTGGTGGCTTTTACCTGGGACTAGTCCCGGTGAAGCTCGGATTTAAGGCTGATACTCAAGCTCCAAGCACGGCGCCAGCAGCGCTCTCCTGCAAAGCCAGGATGCAAAATCTGGTATGTTTATGGAAAATAAGATGCACGGTCCAAACCCAAGTGTTCGTTTGTGCAGCAGGAGGAACGGGGCACGTGACCACGTCCTGCTCCAATGACTTGATTTCTCTGCTACCAACTGCCCGATCTAGATGTTATCGCTCCCGCTGTGACATTGGCTGCGGTGCCTCTGGTGACCTGCTCGTGTGCTTGGAGCCCAAATCCTCTCTGGGCTGGTGCCAGGGAGGCAGCAGCTCCAGGGCTGGTGTTCAGGGTGGATTTCTGTGGCTCCCTGCAGCGTGCTGGGCTGGCACAGCCTCCAGCAGCCTCTCCGAGCCCCGTGTCCTCCAGGAGGAGAAGGAAAGTGCGCTGGTGCTGCTCAGTGAAAGGTGGATCATTCCCAGCATTTCTGCTGGGCAAGTTGTCTCCTCTCTGTTAGGGTGCTTGGGTGACACTCGTGTGCCCAAGAGGGGTAGAAATCCTGAGGTGTGCACACAGTTCTGGCTGGGACTGACTTCTGATGGGGAAACCAAGGAGTGGGGAGGGAATGAGCTTACTCCAACCCCATGGGGGACCTCAGGGCTCCTCACATTGCACCTCCAGCTCTGCCACTATCCCTGGCCTTCCACAAGAATTCACAACTGATGTGATCTGCCCTGCCTCGGCATCCCCACGGGGTTTAGCCTACCTGGTCCCACCTTCCAGCCTGGTCTGGAGTCCCAAATCCAGTGCCGTGACTCCGCTAAACCCACCCTTTCTATGAGAGGAACAAAATTACCTCCTGGCACCCAACCTTACACACCCAATTGCCCTGACACCGGCTCCCTGCTGTTCAAATAACCCGCCACTGGCTTTTACACTGCAAACAGCAGTTCCTCGGGGTCATCAGCCTGCCTGTTACACAGCACTTTCTCTTGGCCGATGGGGATTGCCCCACCAGGGAAATCCAGCGGGTATGAGCGGGGTGAACTGGGATTTGTGTTGTCCTTTCCCTGACCATGTCCTGATGTCCTGGGGTGGGGGCCCTCTGGGCTCTCCTGGACTTTACACCTTTACTTCATCCCTCCACAGCCTCCCTCTCCCCCAGCCCCTGCTCGCAGGGTGCATTCCTGCCGAGCCGTGTACACATTCCCCACGTTGCTGGCACCGCGCAGGGAGCCTGTCCCCAACACACCGGCACGACTGGGAGCTGTGGCAGTGACCAGGGGAAAGTTTAGGCCTCCTTGTATTGCAGGTTAATGAGTTACCTTTAATGCTCTGGGAGTTCAAGGGGAACAGAAATAAGGATAGGAAACCGTGGGGCTGGCCAACTCCTATCCAGGTGTCGCTCCGTAATCCTCGCCTGCTCCATACGCCTTGGTGCCAGCAGACCCATCTGCAGAACCCGAGTGACACTGCAGCTGGGGCAGGGGGTGGGCTGTCACTTTGGGGAGGAAAAGGTAGAAAAGCGGAGCTGGCAGCAGCGGCGGAGGCGAGGGAGCAGACCTGCTGCAGAGCTGGAGGGTGACACCATTTCCTCACGCAGTGAGTCAGCGCCAGCCACGGCATTTCCAGATGCACCTTTGCCTCGCGCCAGGCTCTGCAGACGTATGACCTTAGGGGAGAAGATGTCCCTCCGGCTCTCTGTCGGCTCCGAGTGCTGGCGGGGGCATCCCTCCAGCTGCACGCATCGAGGCCGGACAGCTTCGGAGAAGAAAAGTGGAAGCCTGCCAAGATATATTTGGAGAACCGCAGCTTTAGTACGGAGAGGTGATTTCATCCCTGCTCAGCTGCGAGGTGTCCCTGATGTGCTGTCAGGGGGCTCCGTGCCCGGGTGGTTTTGCCCCCCAATAAGTCACCAGTGAGGCACTGGGCGGCCAGGCTGGCTCTGGCAGAATCAATGATGCTGCCTGCCTGGGTAAAACCAGGATGGAAGCAACAAGAGAGCACGAAGTAATCCATTTAACCATTAGGCCACGTTCATCCTTCCTGCAGTGATCGCAGAGGAGCTCCCGCCGGGAGAAATTTGGCCCATTTCGTCTAATTAGTTTCTCTCCCGCTGACACTCGCTGACATTTGCTGCTGACATTGCCCAGCCGCAGCTTCGCCTTCTGAGCAAATATTTTGCTTGGATGGGGGGAAAAAAATCAGCTCTGAGGAGCTTGTGTGTGCATGTGGGAACCCAAACTGGAGCTGGATGCCCCATTTATTACCTGCATCCCTGGAGGAAGGCAGGCCTGGGAAAGTGATGCTCTCGCTGCAGCACGGACCATGCGAGCTGTTAGCCTGAGCTACGGTTTTGGGGCAGAAACCCCTCAAATGGCCCATGCAGGGCTGTGCAGGGGGTTCGGCAGAGGTCTGGGTGATGCTGTGAGAAGGAGGGAAGGGTGATGGGTCCCTTTGGCTGCAGCAGAGGTGATGTTCTTTAGCCAGGATTGCTCTGGCAAAGCCCTGGGTACCACGGGGACGTCCCAGACTGCGGCACTTGCCTTGACCAGCTCTGGTCAAGGATTGCTTCCAACATCCTGACGTGCTTTGTGCCCTTGAAGATGGGATGCTCAAGCATCTTTTAAGTTCTCAACTCATGTATTCCCCAGCTCCGGAGCTTCCTTGTGAATCTAGTTTACATGGCTGGGAGATGGAAAAACAGAATAAAATGCAGAGGCCTGCTAAATGGAGACTAACGGCAAGGACTAAAATAGTCAGGACTCATAGAGGAGACCACACAGATAATGTTTTGACACTCAATCAAGCCCCTGAGGCCTCAGTTCACATCCTCTTCCCAGGGAAGCTGGGAGAAAGTTCTGTGGTTGACTGAAAAGGGACCACAAGTGGTGGGGCCAGTGCGAGGCTTTCACCTCGATGCTGGTACTGACAGCTCTGAATAGGACTTCTGGGGAGAAATGCGAGGGATCCACTAAATCCCATCCACCAAATCTCATCCCACTTACTAGATTGGGGAGGGACAAAGAGAGAAATGGTAAATATTTTGCAAAAAAAAACCACCCCAGGGACTGTCCCTTCTGGGAGGAACCGTTGGCAGGTTTTGGTGACGCCCTTCACCCAGGATAACTAAGGGGGGAGCACACGGTGCAGCGTCCGCAGTCGGGCCCCATCGCCAAAGGACGGCGCGAGTGGCTGCAGGAGCCCTTTGTCAGGAAAAAGCCTTTATGACTATATTTGTGCAGGCAGCTCTATCTGCTCAGACCTTTATTCTTTCAGGCTTTTAAACTAAAGGTCATTTTCTCTTCCCTTCCAGAAAAAAAAAAAAAAAGTAAAAAAAAAAAAAAAAGTGAATTCCTCTTGACGCAGATCCCCTTCCCCTCTGGATGGGAGTTCAATTGTTCTTGCAAGCAAACTCCAAATCTGCCCCTCGCATTCACTTCCTTTTTCCTGCCCGAAAGGAAACAGAGATTTCTGACTGTGTGAACTGGGCCTTTATTTAAGGATACAAGAAAATAGCTAAAGGCTAATTCAGAGTAGGGCTCTGGGCTTTAGCATGCTGCCCGGCAAAACAAAAGAAAGAGAAACATATCCCCGCCCTTCCCAGCTGAATTGTAAACTGCACACTGATTTGAGTATAATGGGTATTTATGAAAGTTATACTAAAACATTTACTGAAGCCCAACGCAAAGCAAAAACCTTCAGCCAGGAAGTTTTTAGCTACCAAAAATAATCACCAGGACCTGGCTAATATTTTTAACGATCATGCGTTCTTGGGAATTTCCTCTTCCCTCCGTGGAGATAAGTGATTAAACAAAATGAAGGCAGTGGCCATTTTGATACGCTGCTACGTGTCAGAGAAGAGACGTATCAACAGTTCTTTTTTTGTATATTTTTCCTAAGTCTTGACTTCTGCATTCACTGTCTGACTTTTAGGCTGAATTCCACTTCTCTATTATGTTGCTGAAATCCCGTGAAGTCAGCAGAAAAGCCATGACAGTTTCCTGGGTAGGACTTTTAAGGTATTAGATCCACTAGTGGGGAGACTGTTACCTATTACACGCCTTATTAATTTTATAAAAAAGTCACTGAGCTCTATTCAGCTGCGTGTTATTTGGCGTGATCGTTTCTGTAGAGCGCCATTATTGTAATGTCCTGTCCATTCTTCAGGTCTTCTCCATGGAGACCTCCTCTGGACTTAGACAAACAGACCCATCAAGTCTGAAAATGTAAGTAGCATAGATGTGGGACACATTGAGAATTCAGGCAAAATACTTTCGTTGAAGTAGTTAATTGGCAAGTCTGAAGCATTTCGGTGTTAAACCATTAAACATGAATTTAAAAAAATGTAATTACATTTAAGACAGACGTTCACTTCAAACCAAGAAATTGAAAAAAAATTCCCTAAATTAAAAACCCCCAATCCCGCCATTCTCTTGATAATGTTTTGAGGAGGGGAAAAAGTAAAAAAAAAAAAAAAAGTGAATTCCTCTTGACGCAGATCCCCTTCCCCTCTGGATGGGAGTTCAATTGTTCTTGCAAGCAAACTCCAAATCTGCCCCTCGCATTCACTTCCTTTTTCCTGCCCGAAAGGAAACAGAGATTTCTGACTGTGTGAACTGGGCCTTTATTTAAGGATACAAGAAAATAGCTAAAGGCTAATTCAGAGTAGGGCTCTGGGCTTTAGCATGCTGCCCGGCAAAACAAAAGAAAGAGAAACATATCCCCGCCCTTCCCAGCTGAATTGTAAACTGCACACTGATTTGAGTATAATGGGTATTTATGAAAGTTATACTAAAACATTTACTGAAGCCCAACGCAAAGCAAAAACCTTCAGCCAGGAAGTTTTTAGCTACCAAAAATAATCACCAGGACCTGGCTAATATTTTTAACGATCATGCGTTCTTGGGAATTTCCTCTTCCCTCCGTGGAGATAAGTGATTAAACAAAATGAAGGCAGTGGCCATTTTGATACGCTGCTACGTGTCAGAGAAGAGACGTATCAACAGTTCTTTTTTTGTATATTTTTCCTAAGTCTTGACTTCTGCATTCACTGTCTGACTTTTAGGCTGAATTCCACTTCTCTATTATGTTGCTGAAATCCCGTGAAGTCAGCAGAAAAGCCATGACAGTTTCCTGGGTAGGACTTTTAAGGTATTAGATCCACTAGTGGGGAGACTGTTACCTATTACACGCCTTATTAATTTTATAAAAAAGTCACTGAGCTCTATTCAGCTGCGTGTTATTTGGCGTGATCGTTTCTGTAGAGCGCCATTATTGTAATGTCCTGTCCATTCTTCAGGTCTTCTCCATGGAGACCTCCTCTGGACTTAGACCCACACAATGAGATCAGAACCGGCCCTTTGAGTGCATTGTTCAATACAGCAAGTATTTTTGACAACTTTTAATCAGTTGCAAGTGTTTTGTTCTGCAACTGGGCAGCTTTAACATTTCAATTCTCGGTGTCTTTTATGACCAGTAAGAGTTGCTGGGAAAGGGAGTGTCAGCTGCAGGCAGGGAGGAGGAGGGCTCTCAGCCCTCAGGACTTTGGTGGAGGATGGAGCAGCCCAGAAGAAGTCACCTCCCCAGGATCTAACACCATTTTGTGCCACGCAAAGAGCTTTGTTGTGGTGAGAGGGAAATATTTCCTCTTTTGGTGCCTTTCCCCAGAAGCCAGTGTTGTGTGAGGCATCGTGAAGGTGCTGCTCCAGCCCCCGGCTTTGGGCACCAGGAGGTTGGTGCCTCTGCACCACCTGAATCTACTCTGGTGCGGTGCCCGGCTCTTCCATCAGACCCCGCAAAGGGAGGGCTTTTATTCCTTATCCTCTGTTTTAACAATACGCTTTTTCCTACCAGTCAGGCCTCATGGTGCTGTGTAAGGATTTCATAGAAATAAATGGTCACCAAAGGTCTTCCAACCCAGGTCCCTTGTACAGAAGTGCAGAGCACGGAGAGATGAGCTGAACTCCCAGGTGTTGATAAATCATCCTGGAGAAATCCAGCTCATCCTTTTCAAATACACACGTATGTCTGGAACATTAAAGCAACATGGCTTGTTGCAATGAGATACGGTTCTCACTAACTCATTAAAAGAAATATTAATTTCAATTAGCCCTCAAGATGTTTGTGTGTCACCAAAGCAACCCATCAAGCTTTGAAGCAGGGAGAGGATGTTTTCTTTTTGCATCCTCAGAGTGAAGGCAGGTCTGGGGTGGTCCTTACTCGCTTGAGCATTTGTGGGGAGAATCCAAAATGCGTATTTTTGGATCTTTGCTGAACGAAAAGTGCTGCATTTAGGATTTGAACTCTGTTGTCAAAGGATAGTAAAAATAACAGAATAATTTTAAATGCATCCATCTGTATGGATGTTCTGGGTGCAAGAAAGGGGCAGCTGGATTAACTGACGACAATTTTGGCAGTGGAAAATGTTTTCCCATCTTTCTGTGGTGGTGGGAGCTGGCTCCGAGACAGGCACCAGGGAGTTGCAGGGACCACATCTCCTCGTACCTCAGGGAATTGGGGGAAAACATGCAGGTTTCCCAGCCTGGTGAGGAGCCCAGGATTCGGGTTCCTGTTTGGTCTGTGATAATCCTTCTCTGTAGCAATGAGCAAGGCCCTCACAGCCTGGTCCTACGAGCTAAGGAAATGTGCTCTGTCCTTGCATGGACAAGGAGACACCGAAACCCCGCAGTGTAGATCTAATCCGCCCTGTGTGTCTTTCCATTGCACACGGGTTTCAGAAAGATACGGTCTTGCTCAAATATTTTCTGAATGCCTGATACCTTCCTGCAGCCAGGGGAGGTATCTGTGAGCGATACAAAGCTGCTCCGGCAGGACAACACTGAAACCTTATCTCACACCAAAGGGCAGATAAAGGAGCCTTTTACCATGCTGGCTAAGCAAAAGAGAGGCTCTGGGGTTTTTCCCATCTCCGTCCTCGATTCTATCACAACAGCAGCAAGGCATGGCCATGTCCCCGACCTTGGGCACATCAGGGTCCCAGTGGTCCCCAGAGGACACTGCTGTGGAGCTTGTCCCCCAGTCCAGGGTCTGCTGCCTGCGTGCAGGACACTAACGTGCACCATATTTAGTCTCTGCTCCATGTCTCCTTCACTTTCTCCCTCTCTCTTATCAGGTTTTCTTTGAACTCTTTGTCAAGAGCAAGAAAAGGGAGGATGGGCCCACAGAGGGAGCACAGGGAGGGCTGGTGTGTGGCTCAGCCCCCCCGCACGGGAGCTGCCACCGCCGCTCCTACAGGAATGTGTTTTTCACGGAAAATCAGACACGAGCTCTCCCGGGAACTAGTACACAGTCCTCGGCAGCTCTGTGCTGAGCTTCAGCGGTGTCTCAGGGCAGCTCTGATTGGGGAAAGCACAGATGTAAGCAGTGCTTTACGGTAAGGTCTGGCTGATCTTTTGATGCCAGTCTAAATTTTGCTGGCGTTGATTTATGTGGACAAGCTGACCTTGATGACACATGCTCTCTGGCGCTGAGGTTCCCCCATGCCTCTGACACAGCACGGGAGCACGTGCAGGGCTTTAAGCGTGGACTCAAGCGTTGCCTGCAATAGAAACACTCCTCTGGCCAGGGGCTGTGTCCCGAGCCCTGCACGTAGCCTGTGCTTTGGCTTATTTCCATGTTAAAGACGTCCTGGAAGAACCTGCCAATCTTCTGTAGGAAGCACTACTTAAAGTCAGCATTATAGAGGTCACCCTCCAGTGTCCTGTCACCACAACCTCAACTCCTTGTGCAGTGTCATGTTGAATATCTAACAAATGTGTAGCAATTAGCTTTAGGTGTTAATGAGCAGCTAAGGAGAGAAGGCATTATGAGTGTTAGGACCCTTGACAAATGTCTTCATTGCACAAGTGGAGGATTTGATGAGGAATGAGAGAGAACTGCAGAAAGAGGAGGTTTTTGCCGAAAGCGGGGCCAGGCTGAGTTCTCCGGGGGAAGAGACCCAGCCGTGCTCCAGCAGCGTCGGCAGCAGATCCAGCTGTCCCTGGATGATGTTGCACAGTGTTTCCCAAGTGTTGAGAATCAGGAGTCTTTCTGACTTGAGATAAAAGATCTAGAGACACAAAAAGCCTTGGGCAAACTGAAACAACAGGGTAAGACTTCGGAAGGCGCAGCTGTCCCAAAGCATCCTTTCTTTACCTCTCTTCATGATGCTTTTTTAAAGTTAAAAGAAAACTGAGTGCAGAGTTTGTGCCATCTAATTTTGGTTGCTGTTTGGTAATTGACTTTATTATTTAAAGTATTAAATGCTGCTGTGGGGCAGCGCTTTCCCTGATACTCACTCGTATGCTGATTAAACCCTGACTGACTGCGACATCGCAGCAAACAGCAGTAGGCTGGCAGAGAGCAGCCCAAAAGGGCCAGTACAACAAACCAGGCAGGACTCAGTTTCTCAGGAGCAGCTGGGACTCAGAGGAAAAAGACATACTTAAGAGAAAAGTTCCTGCAGCAAAACCATGGAGGAAAACGGATCATAAAGCAAACACGGCCCTATGCTTAAAGGGATCAGCGTGGGGAGGGGGCATTCAACAGCAGCCACATCAGCTGACAGGAGAGCAGCATGCCACACTAATTGGCTAGTGCTAATGAGGAGCTAAAGCCCCCTCCATCCCCCTACTCAATTCACGCCTGACAGGCCCTGAATGCATCTGAGCCAGGGCAGAACGGGCTGCACGGCTTTTGGGTGAGCACGTGTCCCGGCTCGGGGCTGCCTGCCCATCTGCGTGCTCTGCTTTTGGTGGGTCCCACTGCCACCTGCCACCCTGGGCTACCGAAAAGGTCACCTTGTGATGGGCTGGGGGGGCTGCCAGGGAGTGAGTTAGTCAGGGATGCCAGCAGGAGGTTTGGGGACGACGGGGAGGCTCAGGGCTGTGGGCATGGCCGGGTGTGTGGCACCCACACCTTGCGGCTCCCTCCCTCTCACACACCGTGACCCAGCCTTGGCTGGTGCCCAGGTTTTCACCCAACACTGATGTCCGCGGCGGCCCTGCAAGATTTCAAATTTAAAAATACCCTTTTCGTATAGCCCCTGCTGACCGCTTCCCGCTCCGGCAGCTACTACTGGAGATACTAGAGACGGGGTAAACAGGAAACGTTTTCCACACATCCCGTTTCACTCCTGCGGCTCCGCTGCCGAGGCCAGGGCGGTCCCGCTCCGTGCTGGGCTCTGCGTGCCCGTGGAGGTGTGGGTGGTCGAAGTCCCAGCCGTGCACCGTGACCTGCCTCCATCCTGAGGGCAGAGGACACGGGACAGACGGCGTTAGGGCCGAGCGGTGGTTGCTGCAACTGATACAATTTGGGTCCGGGGTTTTCCCCAAAGTTCACGGGCTTAAGGTTTGGAGGACATGGGGAGGAAAGTGAGGATGTTGGAAGTGAAGGCTCTGCACCTTGCAGGATTGAGCCTGTGTGTCTGCTGAGGGTGGAGAAAGCTGTGGTCAGCTCTGGACCTGAGCTTCCAGTGTCCAGCATCTCAGATCTGAAAAGAGCATCCAGTGCTGCCTCTTCTTGCAAAGTCCATGCAAGTCCTATAACTTTCCATAAGAAGCTGCTGCCTAAAGCTCAGCTGAGTGTTGAGCACAAAAATGGATGGAGATGGACACTCCCGACAGGTCAATATCCCATGCACACACAAAACCACACAGCGTTTCATGCCCAGCCGAGCACAAACACACGGTTGTGCCTGGAAGAGATTCCTCTGGACAGATGCACTCGCAGGGAGTCCCTCAGCCAGCGACGCTCACAGAAAGCAGGGCTCAGTATAAAGTCACCTATTGCTGGGGAGGATGATGGGCAGCAGAAAACAGCCTTTAAAAACCTGTCTGCCAAGGAAAACAAGTGGGGTCTTTCTTTAGCCATGCATTTGTATAAATAAACACAGGAATATTTTGCACCTCCCAGGGGACTTGCCCAGAGTAATTTTTTGCTGAATAAGGGTGGGAGTAATCCTCTGCTCGCCGTAAGCCTGCGCACAATCGCCCTGCACTGCCCAAAGCAGGAGGACCCAGGCGTGTGTGGCACAAGCTGGGGACATGGATGACATCTGTGTCCCCAGGGGACATGGCTCCAGAGGAGATGACGTGTCCCCAGACCCGCGCCATGCTGTCTGCCAGGACAGGAGGAAAGCATACAGGCTGCCATGGGGGTGTCGCTGCCCACAGCAGACGCCTGGCAGCCATGGGGCACTCTCTTGGTGGCCTGATCCTGTCCTCTGAGAGAATCAAGAAAGAATTACCACCTCCACAGCCCTTGTGTTTCAAAATGTCTCCGTTCCTAGTGTAAAGTCTGCATCAGTTTTCAAATTCTACTTAAAAATTGTACTGTTCTACCTTTGCCTACCCAGAACCCAGGTCATACATACACATATATTAAATTTGAGATCACAATCAGCTTTGCACTGGGACGGCCTTGAAAATTACAGAGCTGGGGCCGTTGTTTCCGTGCCCCTCTCTGCTGCCCGGCGCTGAAGACGCCATCTTCGCTGGGTAATGTCCTGCAGGTTTAGTGGCCCAAAGTGCCCATACCTCGCTCTTTGCCAACACAGGGACAGTGTGACGAGAGTGACAAGGCATTCAACAAACTGACTTGCCACTGCATTTTAACCCAAATTGCCGGGGGTCGCAAATACCCCAGGACATGCTCCACTGGCACCTAACACCAACGTGGCCCCCTCTTGAGAAGATGGCTGCCAGTCCCGTCATGCCTGGCATGGGCTGTGAGGGAGGCTCTGGTGCTGTGGGGGTCCTCACCGACCCCCTACCTGTCCCCTCTGAGGGGTAATAAGGGGTGACTGTGAAGGGGGCTGCCAAAATGTGCCCCATGCCAGTGAAGCGGGAGGGCAGGGGGCAGCAGCCATCTTAGGCCTGGTGTGAGGTGCGGGCGGTGAGCCCAGCCGGGTGGCCCTCTCCCTCCCTGTGTCCCTGGGGATACACGGCTGCCTCCTCTCCATTTCGGCACCCCGTGGCCGTCCCTGGTGGGCACGGTGTGGGGGTGCCGCCCCGCGGCCCCTCTCCCCCTCCGGGCTCGGGGCGGCCGTGTTTGTTCTCCTCGTGGCGCCCGTTATCAGCGCGCAACACACACAGGAAGTCCTGTCTGGGATTGTCCATCCCCAGCCTGATTTATACAGGAAGAAAAGCATAAAAAGCCGCCCTTCCACCTCAGCAGCCACCTCCTGCCTGTGCGCGGCCGGCGGCCGGCCATGCCGGGGGTACGAGGCGGGTGTCCAGGCCAGCCAGAGCTGGGGTGGCCAGGCGGGGATGGTCGCCGGGAGCCATGGGGGAGCACGGCAGCGGGCCTGCTCCTGGCGCGGCGGGGGACGGCGGGGCACCACAGGTACCGTACGAGCCCGTGGCCATCACCACGGTGGGGATGAGGTGGATGGGACGGGATGGGGAGCTGGCACTGGGGGCAATGGGAGTGTGTCCTCATGTCCCCATGGGCTTGGGGTGGGCTTTTTGCCCCAGCGATGGTGGAGGTGATGGTGGGAGCCTCAGGGGCTGGTGGAACACGCAGCGCTGGGAAAGGGCTGCCAGAGCAAAGGAGAAGTTTTTAAAGCATCCTTCGGGCTGGTCCCAGTGAAGCCTCTGTTGTCAGCCACACACGTGCTGAGCCAAGGAGCTTCTCCAGCGCTGGTTCACTCAGAGCAGAGCCCAACCCACAGCACTATTATTTTTAATTCACCCCACTGGCACTCGGGCTGTTTTTCAGGAGCGGAGAACTCAGACGGTAAATTTTACATTCTGTGCACATAGAGAAAAGGCTGTGAACACTTGCACAAATACCTGCGAGGTAGCTGGAAATTCTTAGCAAACCTCTTTTCTTTCCATAACTCATTTTCTTTCTCCACCCGCCTGCTCTCTGAACACCTCTGACACCATGTCACGCTCTCCATCCTTCCTCCTGTTCTCCCCCATCTCTCCCCTTGGCGCAGGTGGGAGTGAGCGGCACCACTGTGATTCTTGGCGAATCTGATTTCAGACGGCTTCGTGGCACAATTTGGCCCCCATCACGGGCAGGACGGTGCTGCAGGCAGGGACTGTCCCTGCTCTCACGCAGACCTGAGGCTTGCACAGGCTGAGCCTGCACCCAGCTGGAGTTTCCATGCCAGGAGCTCAGCAAAGCCTCTCACGTTTATAACCGTGGAGCTGGGTGATTTGCATGCTATCTGTTTTCAGTTACCTGCGTCCTGCCGTCCCAATCTGTGGCATTGCACACTGCAGGCAGGAGGCTTTCAGAGAGGCACCTGGGGTATTTTGGGGATAAAAGGCTGGCTGTGGTTAGGAGCAGCTGGGATACCCAGGCGCTGGCTGGCTGTATGGGAGTATGGAGCAGGACCATGCCAGTGAACGGCTCTCAGTTCAAACAACCTTTTTCCCAGGCTCTGACATTCACGGAATCGATTCACTGGGCAGAGAATCAAACATAAAAAGAAATAATAAGGGTTTGTCAGTGATAAAATTAATTTAAAAGCGGATTGGGAAGCTCTGCTACCGCTTGGGAATCTGTGTGAGACAGAAGCCCAGATGCGGTGGCTGCACCCTGAGCCTCCCCGAAAATCCCCCTCTCCTCTGGGCAGCAGCAGACAACAGTCTGCTCTGGCAGATTTGGAATGTTATTCCCTGTGATCCAGCATTCATTCTGCCAATTGAGTTAGTCCCCCTTTATGCTGTTAAATTACCAGCTCCGAACAAGTTTCCCTAGAGGTAAGGAAGAGAAATTGAATCTGGGCTGCAGGCTCATTTGAGCCATTTCCCAGACTCTACTGCTGCAGATGGGGCTGGCTCTGGGGAGACAGATTTACAAACTGCAACAAATTAGAGTAAACGAACCTGACTCACAGTCACACCAGCAGCAGAAGGGCATGGTGAAACACAAGGGAAGATTTAACTTGAGGTTTCAGATGAGACAGAGAAAGAAAAGGAAAGCAAAGGGTCTCTGCGAGCAGGAGAGGATGATCAGAAATGTTATTTCACTCTCCGTTCTCTCTTCCGAAGTGAATGCTTGGATTCCTGTCCTGCCCACGGCCTGGAAGGTGACTGCAGAGAGGAGCTCCCCTTAGTGCAGGTGTCTGGAGCTGGGGACTTTATCCTGAGAGAGAAGGATAATCAGAGCTAAAACCAGTCCTGTGCAACATGCTACTATGCTGAGCTGCTCCCTGGGGTGGCTGTGACGAGGGGACCGAGCCGTGCAGGCAGCTCACAGCTATTCCCACCACTCTAACCGTGTGTGTGCTCCTCGGGGAGTGATTCACTGGGAAAACGCAGAGGGGAACGGTGGGGTTGGGGTGGGGGGGCATTCCCTGCTGACTAATGCCACTTTTTGTCAGGGAGATTTCACAGAAAGCTGCGAAATTCAGTTTATTCCTGGGAGAGATGAATCATTTCCCAGCTTTTGCGCAGCAGCCATTACTACCTCCTCTAAATGAAAATAAGAACTCATCTGTGTGCACATAAGAGAAAATAAACCTGGCTACAGGATGTTGCCCTGTTCACATGCTTGTTTTTTGCACAGCTCCAGCCGGGCTGCTGTTATGTCTCTATGGTCGCCCTAAGTTATAACATAACAGTCTGAGACACTTAATGATGGCAAAGTCCTTACTCAGGCCAAAAAAAACCCCAACAATTTGTGGGAATCAGATCTCAGCCATAATGCACATAGTGCTGGGCGACTGGTGACGACAGACCAAGAGCTATGGGCCAAGTACTTTTCTTGGTTTGACCTGCTTTGATCCCACTGACATCAATGGACGCCTCTAGATTTCCACCGAGATAACTGCTCCGCAGCTGACGCAACCGCCAACAATATGGGACATAATAGAATAGTGGGAGGTCGTTTTCCTGACAGAGCTCTGCAGAAGGGGGGCTGCTCCGAAGCCTCAACTTAAGTGTAAAGTTTACAAACAGCCTTATGAAAAGCCTGAGCAGAGGAATTTGTCCTAAAACAGGAAAAGCCATTCCCCCTTTTTTTTCAGAAGGACCAAAAATTCCTATGGCTTTAGCAAGTGCTTCCAGTTCGGCACAAGACCCCTGCGGAGGCCAGCGAGAGCCCATTGTACACAGCAGGTTTGGGGTCAGCTGTGGCCTGTAGGAGCTGAGAAGTTTTGCATCTGTATGTGTGTCACTCCTCTGTCTGTCTGTCCCCCCATCCGTCTGCCTCCATCTGCCACTTTGGCACCTCTGGTCCTGGTTTGGGGAAGCTTTTGGACATGTCCCATTTACTGTGGTGGGCTGTAAGCACTCCTCTCTTAGGAGGGGGTTCCTGGTGTTGGACTTCAGTGCTCATCTCCTATTAATTCTCCTCTGTTAATCATTCCTTTTTCACGCCTGCAGAGCCATAGCAAAGTTGAGATCCCCCCACCCCAGCCCCTCTGAGCCCACCTATCGCAGAGGGGACCGGCTGGAAGCCCAGCCCACCCCTCCAGCCCTCCATCCACCAGGGATGCTCTCAGGGTGATGCTGGATCTGGTGCTGGTGCTGGGGTGAGTGTGTTGTGCTTGGCAGCTCAGTGGGACTCAGCTCCCCTAGGAAATGGTGGGTGAAGATCTCACCTCAGATGCCAGCCCTGGTGCCCAGCCTGAGACCTGCTCCGGGCCAGCCCTCAGCGTGCCTCGTAGCTCACACTGGTGGTAAAACCAGTGGGAGACAAGGAGATTTCGACATTGTTAAATCTAAGAGGGAGGTTGGGCAGAAACATTTCTTTCTTGGCCCGGAGACAAGCATTAATATTAGATGTCGTGGGAGTACGCTTCTAGAGCGCAAGGGAGAGAGCTTTGGAGGAAACATGTAAAACACCGGCCCAGGGAGGACTTCAAATTCAGCCAGATTTGCAGTTGGGAGCCAAAATCCCTGACTGCCTTTGTCAGAAGCTCATCACGCCAATATGAACAGAGCCAACAGATCCGATCTTCCCCCACTCTGAACTGGCATCACTCCTCTGCTTTCAAGGGAACTTTGCCAGGCAGTGTCCTGGGGGATTTCCTCCCAACATAATGAATATTAGCATATAAGACACTGAACCCTCCCTAAGAGTGGAGGATTAAATGCTCTTTTAGTGGGTTATATGCAGTTCTTAAGCAGCTGACATGGGTACTTGCTTGAGCAAAGATTTGACCCAGTAAATGGAACTGAAAAGCAAACATTTTGCAATTAAAATACTCACAGAATTTTAAAATGCTGCAGAGCACTTAGGGACTAATTGTCTGATGGCTGAGAAGGCTCTAATGGAGACCCTGAGCGGTGGCGTGCTTTGTCCTGCACTGGGTGGCATTGTCCCACAAGGACCTGAGAGCTGAGTGATGCTGGATGTCAACAAGTCCATCCCCTTTCTCACCATCAGATTTACATTGGGTTGCCCGGGCAATCTTTGCCCATAAATGAGCGTGTGTGTGTGCTGAAGATGGTAAAATCTGAGATGGGATCACCCATCAGTGTAAGGGAACTTGGATGCACCCAGGAGAGTGCCAGTGGGAACAGGGCACCCCATTATCTTGGGTTCTTGGAAAATCCCAGCCCTGGGATTTTCTGGAACTGCTGGAGGGGCTGGCTCAGTGCTCAGTGAAGCCCTGGTGCGGTGTTAGGTGGAACCAGGGCTTCTGCTCTGCTCTTCCCTTGCTCATATCCCTGCCTGCTCACCCCCAAAGGGTGCCAAGGCACCGTGGGTCTTCCTGGCCTTTCCCACCAGGGTGACTGCAAGGTGACCTACACCATGGGCTCATGTGAGCGAGGGGAGGACCAGGACCCATAGGATGCTCCTAAAATACGCGCTGTGCAGCCTGCCCTGCCCAGGAGGGAAGGGACGGGGCTCCTTGTGCTCTGTTGCCGGTGTCGCGGTGCCCAGCGAGGCTTTTTGGTGTGAGCTCAGTGCCAATGGCAGACACAGGTACCCTCTGGCCAGGATCCGGCGTCCATCCTCCACCCCACCCCACAAGGAACATCCAGGGAGCCCCACACCTGGTCCATCGTGGGCAAGAGCTGGGTCATGGATCTCTGCCTGCACGACAAGGGGAGTGTAACGACGGGCTTTTTCTCTCCTGACAGTAAGAAACCAAGATGCTCCATAAGGAAAGGATCCCTGCCCAGGACAAATGACGGAGCACCACGAATAAGGTGAGCGTCTCGGCCGCGAAATTAGATCCTGTGCTTTCAGTATGGCCCAATGGAGAAGTTTTCCATTGGCTTCCAAATGCATTTTGCAACTAGTAGAGAGGTTGAGTATCGGGCTCTGTTCATCTCCCCCACACACACCAGAAAAAAACAGTAACACTCTCTGCATAATAAGATAATTACTGTCCCTTCAAGACTCTTGGGGAAAGTTGCCTGTGCTTTGTGCTTATGAGATTAAATGAGCTGAAATCATTCCCCAGAGGTAGGCTGGATCCAGGCAGCACAAGTGAACCTGTTCATGCCGTATGAGATGCTGCGTAACGTGGAGCTCCACTTCCACCAGCATCAGCGAGCCTTCCCCTCGCTGCCAGGAGGGATCCCATCTCCTGTGCATTCCCTCCACCCCGGCAACGGAGCTCCATCTTCACCCACACATCCCAGAGCTGATTCCCCTCTGCTCTGCTCCCTGCCCCAGGGAGGGTCTCACCCAAGCAGTGTATGCTCCTTTCATGCAAGCCCACCCGAGACCCCCACGCCAGCAGATCTTGCACCCATCGGCTTCCCCAGAGGGTGCAGCACAACCAGAGACAGCTCCAGTTCAATCAGCAGCCTCAGCGTATCCATGAGGAAGCGCAGGGGACGGGCCAGTGATCTCAGTTGCTCTTTTTGGAGCCATTATTGTTTAACTGGTAAATATTTCCTTTAAATGCCTACATGCTTTCAAAAAAAAAAAAATTAAATTGCAAAGCTTAATGGGAACAAATATTCCCAGGGGGTTGTATCCTGCCTTTCATTTGCACATCAGACCCCTGCTATCTCTAAGGCTGGTTCTGTGCACGGGCAGGCGCCTAAGTCATTTGAAAAACAATAAGCCTCTGTGCTCTAATTTCCCCGAGAAAAATGTAGACAAAACAAGTGGCAGTTTTGGCACAAACCGAACTGCAGAATTTGCTTTGATAAATCACCGGGTGTTTAACCCGAGAAGCCTGCAGGCAGCTGGGGGATCAGCCTGCCTGCTCTGTCCCGGGGCAGGTGTTGGGAAGCTGGGGGAGATGTGCCCTGTGTGTGTCCCCATGTGGAATTTGGGCATCTCTCTGGATCCATGGCTCCATGGCTGAGGGGGTGTCCAAGGAATCCTTTAAGCATCATTTAGGGCTCGCTGGAAACCGGCCTCACTGTCCTGGCAGTTCATCACCTGCTTCTGGAGGACTTTGCTGCTCTAACGAGCTCAGGTGGATTAACGAGGCACGGTGGGAGGCTGTGGACCCGGGTTAGGTGTCTAACCTAGAGAAAGATGATGTCTCCTTTTATAATTATATCTCCTTTTGGGGAGTGCAGAACCAGCCACAGTATTTTTTAGCCAAGAGAGATAAATTTGCCCTGGTCACTGCACTGGTGATGGACCATTTCACCTGGGAGTCTGCTCCCGATTGACACCAGGGCAGGGATCCTCCATCGGGGCTGGAGGGGCAGCATCATGTGGGACAGGACAATAACACCAGCATGTCCCCCCCGGGACCAGGCTCCTCCAGGGGGTCCTGCCCTGTCCCTGCATGTCCCACCCGGGCTGAGCTTCTAAGGGGGGTTCCTGCCGTGTCCCTGCATTGCCTACCCCGCCAAGGACCAGGCTTCTCCTGGGGTCCTGCCCTGTCCCCCCATGTCCCACCCGGGCTGGGGGTCCTGCCGTGTCCCCGCATTTCCCGCTTCCCCCACACCCCCCCACAAGGACCAAGGTTCTCCTGGGGTCCTGCCCTGTCCATGCATGTCCCACCCGGGCT
>NW_015090846.1:3710256-3710630 GCF_001431845.1 Calidris pugnax | reverse complement strand
CCTGCCCTTGCTCTGCAGGTCCCCCCCCCCTCAGGAACCAGGCTTTTCTGGGGGTCCTGCCCTGTCCCCACATGTCCCACCCGGGTGGGCTTATACAGGGGGTCCTGCCGTGTCCCTGCATTTCCCCCCAGGACCAGGCTTCTCCCGGGGTCCTGCCCTGTCCCCGCCCGTCCCCCGGGGAGCCGGGACCCCACGGCGGGGGCTCGGGGGCAGGTGGCAGCCGGCGGGGGCCGATGGGGCGGGGGCAGGCGGAGGTTCCCCGGGCCCCGGCGCTTCCCCCCCGGCCGGGAGGCTCCGCTTTCCTCCCCGCCGGGAGCTCATTGGGCCGGGGCGGAGGGACCGGCTCGGGCCGGGGGAGGAAATGCGCGGGGGGC
>NW_015090846.1:3705219-3706006 GCF_001431845.1 Calidris pugnax | reverse complement strand
GCAGGGATCCTCCATCGGGGCTGGAGGGGCAGCATCATGTGGGACAGGACAATAACACCAGCATGTCCCCCCCGGGACCAGGCTCCTCCAGGGGGTCCTGCCCTGTCCCTGCATGTCCCACCCGGGCTGAGCTTCTAAGGGGGGTTCCTGCCGTGTCCCTGCATTGCCTACCCCGCCAAGGACCAGGCTTCTCCTGGGGTCCTGCCCTGTCCCCCCATGTCCCACCCGGGCTGGGGGTCCTGCCGTGTCCCCGCATTTCCCGCTTCCCCCACCCCCCCCCCCAAGGACCAAGGTTCTCCTGGGGTCCTGCCCTGTCCCTGCATGTCCCACCCGGGCTGAGCTTCTAAGGGGGGGTCCCGCCGTGTCCCTGCATTGCCTCCCCCCCCCTCCAAGCACTAGGCTTCTCCCGGGGTCCTGCCCTGTCTCTGCAGGTCCCCCCCCCCTCAGGAACCAGGCTTTTCTGGGGGTCCTGCCCTGTCCCCACATGTCCCACCCGGGTGGGCTTATACAGGGGGTCCTGCCGTGTCCCTGCATTTCCCCCCAGGACCAGGCTTCTCCCGGGGTCCTGCCCTGTCCCCGCCCGTCCCCCGGGGAGCCGGGACCCCACGGCGGGGGCTCGGGGGCAGGTGGCAGCCGGCGGGGGCCGATGGGGCGGGGGCAGGCGGAGGTTCCCCGGGCCCCGGCGCTTCCCCCCCGGCCGGGAGGCTCCGCTTTCCTCCCCGCCGGGAGCTCATTGGGCCGGGGCGGAGGGACCGGCTCGGGCCGGGGGAGGAAATGCGCGGGGGGC
>NW_015090846.1:3697915-3704969 GCF_001431845.1 Calidris pugnax | reverse complement strand
TACCCGTGTCCCCGCAGCCCTCCCCGTGACACCCGTGTCCCTGTGCCCCCCCCGCACGGTGTCCCTGCAGCCGGCTCCCCGGTTCCTGCGTCCCCGCAGCCCCCTCCCCCGTGGTCCCCATCCCTGCGTCCTGCTAATGGGTGTCCCCTCATCCCCATCCCCTGCCCCGAGCTGTCCCCACGCTCCCCTCCATCGCGCCCGCATCCTTCTGCCGTGGTGTCTGCATGGCAGCCTGCGTGAGGAGCAGCAGCTGGAGGTGTTTGTGAGGGGGAAAATCCACCTCCCTGCTGCTGCTGCTGACCCTCTCCAGGAGGGTTTGGCTCGGAGGGCACAGACCAGGTCCAGGGAGCAGTGGTGTCACCTGCAGAACCAGGCCAGGCTGTTTGAAAAAAGCTCAGCTGTTGCGTTCTCCTGGGGGGTGTTGCATCCTCCTGAGGGACCAGATCCTCTTGCCCCGCTCTGCAGACAGACCCTGATTCCTCCTACTGCCATCAGCTGGAGTTTCAGCCCCGGTTCCATGGGCAGAGCTGGCCCAAAGCACTTGCTCACCCTCACGGTGGGTTGCATTTGCCTGTTGGATGCTGCGGTGCCTCAGGCAGGAGGAGATTTAGGAGAGTTACAGGAATGTTTCTGGCTGGTGGGAGAGGGATCTCCAGGCTCATGGGAGTACATGGCCCCCCGAGGAGACTTTGCTGCCCCCTGAAACAGCAGAAACTCAGATGCACCCACATAATTTGTCAAATCAACCAAGATTTGATTTCCTGATGGTGGAGATGCCATATATTATTAATCGGTCGGCAGACCGTGGGGCTTCACCTCTTCATTTGAGAGACTAGAAAGGCAGTGGCACCCCCCCACCCCCTTTTTTTTTTCTTAATCTCAAACAGATTTTCCTTAAGTTATTTCTGTTAGAAGAGGAGTATTAGAATAGGTAATAGCAACAGGTTGGAGGATCTTCAGTGGCGTTAAAAAGGCTGATTTTCATAAGCTCATAACAAAAGACAAGTATAGACTATTATGTTTTCCACTTTTGAAACTTTTTCTGGTATGAAGCAATCGTAATTTTCTGACCCAGAGGGATTCTCTGACCACTTGAGGTAGGGCAATGCTGCTCCATTTCAAAGTGAAAAAACAAACTGTCTATATTTTAGGCTCGTGCCCTGTGTTTCTTGCCTTCCCCACAGGGAAAGCAGTCACGGGAATCCTGTGGGAGGATGGAGATGGTTGGCAGAGTTTGAATTAGGGACTTCTGGAGAAGCACCGCTAGTCTGGGGATCTGTGATTGGGAGGAAAAGATGTGTCCCAGTATAGCCCTGGGAAAAGCTGGCTGGCTGAGTGCTGGGGAGTTAGTCCTTCTCTGGACACTGCTGTCCCTGGGATGTCTCCAGGAGGACTGGGGAGAAAGGAGGTTTCTTCACTATTTTTTTTAGAACTGTCCTGCAGGTCAACCAAGATTTGATTTCCTGATGGTGTAGATGCCATATATTATGAATCATTAGAAGACTAAATTTATCACTATATTTGGAGGGAAGTGGAGGACTGCAGGCTTTATATCACCAAAATCCTCCTTACGTCCTCAAAGCTGAGCTTGTTACAGAAGTTAAGATGTGCCCGGGCATCTGCAGTTCCCTGCTGGGCTGCAGCTCCATGGGAATAGCTTGTGTGGCCATAGGAGCAGGGTGGGCACGTTGCCATCCCTCCGTCCTGGAGCCAACCCCTCAGCTTCCTCAGTAGCACTGAATTCAGGGACTGAGTGAGGTCCCAATGGTGTTTTATAGCGATACAGTCTATTTGCTGTGACACAAACCCTCCCTGTTGCTCAGGAAATGGACTGAGCCGCCTCCTCGGCTGGGTGAGGAGAGAAGGGGCTGCTCAGCCAGTGTCCTCCTCTGTCACTGCATGGAAACACACACAAGACATTTCATGTGAAGGTGGGAAGGCAAGAAGGTACCAGGATTGTTGTCACTCAAGCCAGGACACCGGTTTATCTCCAGATGTAGATCTGCATCTCTTTGTGCCTCAGTTTCTTCACCTGCACAAAGGGACAGATGATACCGAGCACCTGGGAGAAGGTCTTTGGGACCTGCAGGATCTATAGATTTGGGATGGTTATGCCAGTTGTCCCCGACAACTTGTTTCAGTGTTAGGAATTGTCCCAAAGGAGCTTGGGGATGAACCTACTGTTTCCAATCCCCCATCACCTTGGGATTTTAGAAAGTTTATTTGCAGCTCACCATACCTGCAGTTTCAGAAGGAGGTTTCATTTTGATTTGCCACTCCTTTCTCAAGGTTTAATCAGAAAGATCGATTCTTTCTTTAACTGGCATATATTTAAGGTGGGTTTCTTAATTTCTTCCTCCTTTAACTGCTGCCATCCACAGGCCAACCCTTTTGTTTAAATTAGATATTGTTATTGACCTTCTTCAGTCTCGTTTCGTATTTGTCCTCTGCTAGAAAATCAAAGCCTCTTTATTCACGACTCGGTTAGTACTGACTCCGCAGATGGTACATGTGGCCCTTACAGCACTTTTCTCTGGCAAGAACTTGTATTTTAAAGAGGAGAAGATCAGATTTCAGTGTGTTATGTGGTGGGAAAATGCAGCTTTACAATGCTGTATGGAATTAAGAAATTACAGGCCATTGTTTTGCCCTCTCTCTTTGGAACTGGGACTGTATTTCATGCGACACAGGTCCCTGCCACTCCACAAACGGCCGTGTGGCCCCTGGTGCCACGAGAGCATCTCCTGTGGGCCGGGCCGGGTGTCCCCCAGGGTAAATCACTGCCACCCCAGTGACTTGAGTGGGACAAAGCGCCCAGAGGAACTCCCTCCTCGCGAGGGGTTCACCTTGTGTCCCCTCATCCCTTGTGCTTTGACTTGTCACACTCTTCTCTTGCCAGCAAGTGTGCTCCTGCCCAGCCCCTTCACTGCCCTTGGAGGGTCTGTGCACTTTCTGTGCTGTCCCTCTGGCCCCGGGAGATGTGGCTGGCCCTGTCCCCATGGCTCCATCAGTTGTCACCAGCTGGGGATGGATGCCACATGTTCACACTGCTCTCCTCTCTGTTGCAGGGTTCCCCGCTGAAGGGTGAGACATGTGGTAGGAGCCAACGCTTCCCACCGAAGAGTGAGACTCCGTCGTGCCCCTCAGCCCAGGGCACCGCAGGAGAGACAGGACATGTGCCGTGCTGGCTGCCTCCTCTCGGGACTCCTCCTCATCCTCAGTGTGACCAACACGGACGCCTTCTCCCGGGCAGGGTAACCCCCCTTTTTAGTCTGCTTTTTGTCTGTGGGTGTTCATCTGGACGTCACGGCAAAGCCCATCCTCTCTGGGTGATGAAAAGCCCGGCTCAGCCATCAGCTACACGTGCGTGGGCAGCTCCCTGGGCTGGTGAGGAGGTGGGAAGAGGCTCAGCCGAGCCCTCCTGGGGCAGCTGGGGCTCAGCAGCCCTTCATGGGGTTTGTTTGCTTTGTCACTGAAGCGAAAAAAACCTCTCAGAGAAAATGCCCTGGCTCCATTTCGCTCCATGCAGGGGACACAAAGACACTCTGGGCTTTTTTGTCTGGGAGAGTCAAAAGCTAAACAGGCTTCGAACTGTTTGTTAATTATTATTGTCTCTTTCAAGCACATCCTTGCACAAAAATATGGGTGCAGTCTTGCTATTGTGCCAATCAAGCTGTGCAGATGAGCCATCAAAGGAGGATGCAGCCTCCCAGCTCTGAAAGGATGCACCGACTGGGGGACACAGGCATGGAAAAGTCCTCATGGATTGTCACCTGCCATGTCCTGTGCTCCCTGGGCTGCTGCAGTGGCTGTGGTCATGGTCCTGCAAGCCCAGGAGTGGGAAATCCAGCAATTCTCCTTCCTTTTCCAGGAAATGGGTCCAACATGGCACCCCAGATCCCAGCAGAGCCTGGGCAGGCACAGCTCAGCTCCTGCTGGGGCAGAGCAAGCCCAGAGCTCAGTGCCCCAGTTTCTTCCCAGGCCAAAAGGAGCTTGAGCTCAAGGCCCACCCTCCCCCAGAAACAGCTCACATTTTCTACAAAGTTTGTTTTTACATTGAAATACTCTCCTCTAGCGTTAAACCTTTAGCATTCTGGTCATGACTGGTCATGACCACAGGCTGAATTCCTCACTCGCACGCACAGGCTGCAGCTATAGCTTCATTCTAAATGTTGCAAAGCAAACAATTGCCATTTAAAAAATTGCATCTTCTATAGCATCAATCAGTGAGGCTGAGAGGAGTTTTCTGGAGTTAATGGAAGCCATCTGATGACCATGCTAATTCCCAGGCTTTTTATTCTAGTTTCTAATTGGGCTGGGAGGCTGAGACAAGTAGGCGAGTTCCTCAGCGGGACTGACCTGCTTGGGCTGGAAAATGTTGAAAAAACCCAAAAGAATATTTAACCCAGACCACTTTGGCTGTTAACCTTGGGAAAGTTTTTGACTGGATCGCAGTTATCTTAGGAAGACTGGAGGGCAACTTTCCTCTGGCCCTTACCTTTTTGTGGCGAGCCTGACCCTTCCTATGAAATCATTCATTTCTTGGTGACCACAGGGGCATCTGTTTCAGGAGAGCAAAAGTCTCAGAAAGGAAAAATCCATCCAGAAAGTGAGTGGTTTTAAGGGAGGAATGGAAGGAGAACTGTTGTGAGTAAATCCCCCCTAAATCTGGGCCCCGGCTGCTCTCCCAGGACCGGGGTGAGTGTACGAGGAGGCATCAGCGCCTTCGCGCAGGGGCTGTGGAGGAAGAGCCCGTCCAACCCCCAGGGCTCAAGCCGTGTGTCGCTGCCCTGAAATGACATGAAGTAGCCTCCCAGGTCACTCAGGCAATTAGCCACTACCATTTTAATAGCCTTCTGTAGAGAGGGACTGGCGAGCCACATCCTGAGCTGGTGTCAATCAGTGGAGCCCCTTTGCCCTGAGGTGGCAGGTTGGTTTTTTAGCCGGTCTCTGACCCTCTCCTCTCTCCGCAGCCGCAGAGTCTGTGCCGCGGCACCGCAGACCCAGGAGGCCACCTACACAGAGTCCCACGTCCAGCCCGTCTACCAGCCCTACCTCACCACCTGCCAGGGCCACCGCCTCTGCAGCACCTACAGGTGAGGGCACCTGCCTGCCCCCCGGACCTGGTCCTCACGGGGAGCAGGATCCACCCCAGTGAGGCACCCACCCCTGTGGGGCTGTGGAAAAGGGGAGTCCTGCCTTGATCCATGGGGAAGGGGCTCCTAGGCCTGACCCACTGGCATGGGAGTGGGATGGGGAGCTTGGGGTGGGTTCTTGGGGGTTCTCAGCCCCGTCTTTGTGTTGCAGGACCATCTACAGGGTTGCCTACCGGCAGGCGTACAGGCAGCTGCCCCAGCCCACGGCCTCCTGCTGTCCCGGCTGGAGCAGGGCTAATGGCCACACGCTCAGCTGCAACAGAGGTAAGAGGCTGCTGGGTCACTCCTCTGCCAGGGCTCGCCCTTCACCCAAACCCCATGGGGCAGGTACCTCAGGGCCCTGGATGAGGTGCCAGCAGCCAGTTCTCTCATTTACCAGCACTTCGTCCCTCGGGCGAGTCCTCCCTGTAGAAAAGCATTTACATTTTCAGCGTCACAACCAAATGCGGTTCAATTTCTGATTAATTCCCAGCCTTTCCCTGCTGCCTCGCAGGCCCTTTTTCCTTTGGGATCGCTTATTAACTTTGTAGTTACCAGAGGATGAATAAGACGAGTAAGTCCTTTCCATATAAATCAGCAGTCATGGAAGAGAAATGCTTTCAGGAGGCAATCGTGATGTACAGCAGAAAACAAATGCAAAATAGCAGCAGCCAGGCCATCCCCAGATGAGCTCAGAGCACAACACCAAGGGCTTCCCAGGGGTCTGCTGCTGTCTGTTGTCCCTCCTCCCTGCTGGCTGTGCTGGCTGCAGGCACCAACACCTCTTTCCAGCAGCAGACTCAAGGTCCTGCTCATCCCACCCGTCCTGTGCCCTGGGGGTCAGCTCAACCCCATCACTCCAGGCTGGGGTAGAGCATCCCGGCTCCGGGCTGGTGCTGGGGTGTGTTTTGTGTTGTGTGTGTGCACTGTGTGGCAGGGGAGGGAGCTGGGGACCCCCAGAGCTGCCCGGTGATGCTGTGCTTGTGTTTGGTTCCACAGCTCTCTGCTGGGTGCCGTGCCAGAACGGCGGGACCTGCTCCTTCCCTGGTAGATGCACCTGCCTGCCCGGCTGGACGGGGCGAGCCTGCCAGACAGGTACCAGCCACACTGCTCCCCTCCAGGCTCCCCGAGCTTCTCCAGGGAGCCGTGGGGCTGCCATGGGGCTCTGGAGATCCTCTGCCCACAGACCTACCCCTTGGTGGGGGCCGGGCACCAGCATTGTGGCTCCTCCCCAAGACTTGGCACATGCCTGGTGCTGCTCAGAGCAGTGTGTTCCTCCTCCACATGGACACACACATGCACACTGACGTGTGCTGCTCCAGGGCAGTGATGCCTGATGATCTGGCCAGGAAAGGATGGGAAGATTGGCTCCCAGGGGAGCCCTGACCTCCCTTTGGCTATTTCAGTGCTCCCAGCCCTCATCTGCAGCCCTGGCATCCACATTTTCTCTCTGCTGCTGCTCCACGCTGGGTCGGTGTGAGCAGAGGGTACATTTTGCTGTGTCTCTGCAGCCAGCAGAAGGTTTTCCACAGAGCAGCCATTACCCTCGTGGAGTCAGCCCGAGACTGTGTATCTCCCAAGCTTTGTAAACTCTTGCTGTAAACTAAGACGCCCATTTACTGCAGAAGCTCAAGCTGGAAACTGAAAATATCCGGGGGTGGAGGGAAAGCCTTGGCAATCTCCAGACACCGAGCTCCTCTCCAACATGAGAGCAGCCTGATGCTCCTCACCAGCGTGCAGGGAGATCAGGCAGCGTGGAGAGCAGCCCCTGCCACCGCCTTCCCCAGCTTTTTGCCCTCCTGTAAGGCAGAGGAGGAGCGTGTGGCATTGACCCACGCTGGGCCAGGCAGGGCTGAGCACATCGCTGACAGCTCCGGCTCCAGCGTGGGGCTGGTGTTGGGGGGGGGCTGGGGGGGGGA
>NW_015090846.1:3667935-3697587 GCF_001431845.1 Calidris pugnax | reverse complement strand
GTTGGGGGGGGGCTGGGGGGGGGGAAGGATTTTCCCACTGCCTAAAACAGATTCGCCCGGGCGTGGGAAGCGGTTCAGCTCATTTTGCTTTGTGGGAACAGCTTTAATAACTCCCCCGTGTGAGGAGAGGTTACTGGGTTTTGTACACACTTGAAAGGCTGATAGCTCCTCGCCACGGCTGGCTGGAACCAAAACCCCGGCCGTAAATCCAGGATGAGAGCCGAGCGCTGCCTGCACCCGCCTGGCCAGAGCTGGGATATTTCTGACCACAGCTTTTTTGTTTCTGGCTCTTTTGTTGGGGGGAGCTGGTGGAAGGGAGGAGACCAGATCCCCCTGGGGGTTAGCCCAGGTTTACTCCAGCCAGGTGCAAGAGGAAAGGCTGTCCCAGGAGCTGGGGTGTCTCGTCCTCGCACGCTGCAGTGCTGAGAGCACCCAGAGCTGTGCCCAAACACCAGCTCCATCTGGGGGCCCATGGCATCACCCTGTGTGAGCCCCGGTGGCTCTAGGTGGGGAGCAGGACCCCAGGTTGTCGGGCTGAGTGTTCTGGTGAGCCCTTCCTCACCTCCCCTGTCCTCACTGACCGTCCCTGTGGTTTCAGACGTGGATGAATGTGCCGGGCAGAGCCACGGGTGCCACCAGCTCTGCATCAACACGGCCGGGAGCTACCGCTGTGCCTGCCGGGATGGCTTCACCCTCGCTGCCGATGACAAGGCGTGCCAGCCCCTGGTGCCACCCCCTGAGCCAGAAACCTTCCGCCAAGCAGGTAACCTGTCCCCTGTTACAGGACAGCCCCGGCTGCTCGGGACCTTCAATGAGAGCTGGGATTAACTCTCAGCATCACAGGGTGGCTGGAGCAGGACTGGGAAGAGACAGGAGAGGGGACAACAGCCAGAAGCCCTCACCTTTATTCCCAGTGATCCAGGATTCACTTTACCATCCAAACAGCCTCCCCATGTGCAAATCCAGCCATTGCTCCATCTGTGAGGGTGACAGAGCCCATCCATGGTGTGTGGTGGCCGGGATACAGCTGTGCTCTCTGTCATCATCCTTCCTGCAGGGCAGGCGCAGCGCCAGGAGGAGCGGTGGGCAGCGCTGGTGACGGCCCATTATTACTTTTGGTACGCGCTGTGACACTTCAAACTCGTACCGTGAGTAATAATGCGCTGTGGCCAGCACCAGCATCGCGCAGGAAACGCCTGGAAGAGCTTTTATCCCCTCCCAGGGCCCTCAGCAGGGACGAGCCTTTGTGCCCATCACGGGACGGGGCAGACCCAGGTGCTACCTAATCTGACAACACAGGCACGAAAGGCCAGGCTGCACCAGACATCTTATCCTTGAAGCACCACCCCACTGCCTGAAAAATTCCCCGCTTTGTTGCAGGTGTTCCAGCAGCAAGGAGAGATTCGTGCGTGTTGGACCCCATCAATGCTCCAGGAGCTGGTCCCAGCTGGGCAGACCCTGGGGGGCTCACTGGGAGGGGGAGCAGAAAGCAGCAGAGCTTGGCCTGAGCCCTGCACCGATGTCTCTCCCCACCTCAGGCAATGGGTTTTTTTTACTAACTGACCTTTTCTTGGTCACTTTTTCAGGTCCCCCCAGTGAAATGACAGAAGAAATGAAAGCCCTGAAGAGCAGAGTGGAAGCGCTGGAGCAGGTGAGCTGTCAGCACACACCTCTGCCCTGCCCTGTCACCACTCCAGGTCCTGCTCAGCCCAGTTCCCACCCCGGGCTGTTCGCAGCCAGGGTTTCCCTATCCCCAGCTCTATTTTTAACATGGTGCTGGCCTCACGCCGCAGCATTCCCAGCTGCGCTCCACGCTGCCGGCAGCGCCCACACAGCAGCTCTTCCAGCCCCGCGGCCCTTTGAACACCACCAAAGCCCCCTCCAGCGTGTCGCCCCGGTGGGATGCCCCCCGGCAGGCAGTGTGCTACATCCCACTGGGTGGTCCTTGTGGCACTTCACAGCTCCCCTTCTCCCTCTAGAAGCTCCAGTTGGTGCTGGCCCCCTTCCACAACTTCATGCCATCTGAGCCGGAGGACGTCGGTGCGGACCCCATCAGCCGGTTGTCCCACTCCCTCCAGCAACTGGACAGGATCGACTCCCTGAGCGAGCAGATCTCCTTCCTCGAGGAGCGGCTGGAGACGTGTAAGTGCCTGGAAAAAGCAGGGGTGAAGCTTTTCCCTCCATTCCCCTTGGCCACAGCGAGCAGATGCCGGCCAGCGAGATCAGTAACACATATGCCACTATTAATCTATATCTCCCTCAAGCTCATCAGCCTGTAATTAATAAAAGATGAACACAAACAGCCCATTAGCTTCATTTCAAAGCTGTTTCTATGGCTGCACCATCTGACTGCCCTTGTAGCAGCCAGAAATCCTAAGATGGGCACAGGGAAACGTGGCTCCGGGGCAGAAGCAGAGGGAACCCCCTGAGCAGTGGGTCATGTCTCGCCATCAGCACCCTCACCACCTGCCTTCCCTTCCTGTGGTGTTACAACTTCATCCTTAGAAAAGAAACCTCCACTCTTAGGAAATTAACAGTCCAAAGAGTCAATCAGGAAAGTTTAGGGAGCGTGCAGAAGTTGGCAGATTTACGAGCCTGGGAAGTTTTAGGGATTTCTTTTTGAAGTCTGCAGAGCAGCCCTTTGCCAGGCAGTGGACCAGAGCGGGTTCCTAAGTACCAACCTCTGGAGACACTGGTGGGAGCTGCCATGTGTGAAATGGCCATGGGCAGGGGGTCCTGCCTGGTGACCTCCCACAGGGCAGCATCCCCTCAGCTCCCTCAGGTGGGTGCAAGGCTCTCCCTTAACTCAGAGCAGAGCACAAACCAAGTAACTCTACTGTAATAGCCGTTCGTTTTCCCATTAAATAATTCCAGTCAAACACACCCAGAAACTGGGCTCGGTGGGGCTGGCTCTGGTGTGCAGCAGCAGCCCCGTGCTAACGGCAGGGCCGAGGGTGTTTGGAAAGACTTCAGGGGAAACTGCCTTTCAGGGCAGATCCAGTCCCAGTTCACTGCTCGCAGTAATGGCTTAGATATAAAAGACTTCAAAGAACTTGTTTGAAGACTAAGTAGCTGCAAATAGACACTTAGAAAACATCTCAGAAAGGGGTAATCATCAGAAGGGCTGAGCATTCCAGCAGACAGTTTCCTAGTATTGCCCTGCACATATTATTAGTGACAGGAATGTGAGTGGTATCACAAGGTAACGTGGATTTACTCCAAGGGATGACTCCAAAGTCCTGAACTTCACTTCTGCCAAGCCCGTTTGGGCAAGCAAAACTTGTTTTTGTCCCTCTCCCAGTTTCGAAAGGACACAAGGTTGGCCTTTCCTACCCCGGCAGCACCAGGGCTTGCAGGGCAACCCACAGAGCATTCAGTAGCCACCCACTTTCTGTGCCTTGCAAGGCATTTCACAACGGGATACGAAGCTACACCTGCACCTTCCAATTACCTGCCCTGTGGGGATGTGTGTAAGGACTAAAAATCATTTTATTTTCCTAAAACCATCAGTGAAGGCACAAGATTGGAGCTCGTTAAGCTGTAACCATTTCAGCCCCTCTAAGTGTGAATTACCCTCAGCTGGTCACCACCTGTTGATGCTCAGCTGTGACACTTACACCCAGTCAGTGACATGACAGACTCACAACAGCACGTAGCTGTGCCACAGCCACCCTGCGTGGTCCCTTCCCCGGCCCCTGGGGACTTCAGTGACCAGCAGCACCTGCTCCTGACTACTGTCACACAGAGCCACTGCCTGTGTGTCCCAGTCTCCCATCCTAGAGCCACCAGTGTCACTGTCACTGCCTTTCCCACCTCCCTGGGACACTGCACAGGACTGTCGAGGACTGTGGTGTGACAGGGAGAGTGACAGTCCCAAATATGGTGGGACAGAGCCAGCTTGGGGGTGTTCAGCAAAGGGGAAGCAGCAAGTGTGGGTAACATTCACAGAGGCTGAGGGCAACCTCCTCCTTCTTGGGGAAAGGGATAACCCAAACCCAGGCTAACATGGCTGGATGGGATTTTATTTTTTTTGTTGATTTTTCTTTCATCTTCTCAGGTTCCTGCAAGAATGAGCTCTAGCCAAGCGCCCCAGGAGTTGGAACAAGCTGAGGGCAGCCATAGCTCTCATCTCACTCTCCAGCCCCAGGGTGAGGATGAAGCCACATCATCTCCAGGAAGGCCCAGGGCAGCAGGAGAAGGCTGGTTTCCTGGAAGCGTCTCTATTTTCTCTTCCAACTCACCTTACCAAAGGTCACACAGTTATTTCCAAACTGGACTCCGAGCCCTCAGCATCTCACCCCCTTCCTGCCAGAGTGGCAGAAAATAAATGCCTTACCTCGTGCCGCCAGTGCCCGTCTGGCTGTGCCAGAGTCCATGAAACCCTGTGGTGCTTTGCTTTGCTTTTACGTGCCGTTTCCCTGGGATGTCATGGCCCAGAGGTGGCCCAGGCAGGACAGGTGCCCCCCCCCACCTGCTGCCCCCCAAAAAAGGTGAGGACGAGTCTCCTGCCTTTGGAGGACTATGGCCAAAAAGGCCTTGTGGCAGAGGAGGGGCCAGCCCCGAGCCAGGTATCACAGCAGGGGGTGGGTGCAACTGCTCCCTGCAGAGGTACCACGCTGGCTGGGTGCAGGTGCCCATCCCCACAGCTTCTGGTCTGCTCTCAGGGACCAGCCTTCCTCCACCAGTGCTGGGGGTGGGCTGGTGCCTCACCACTTAACGCAGCAACCACAGCAGCTTGCTCTGAAACTGCCTGCTCCTCTGCTCCATCCCTAGGCCCTATGGAGCAGTAACAAGGACAAAGCTTTTCCATGGGCCTGAAGGTGCAGAGAATCTATTTTTACTCGCTTTTAATAGAAAACCTTTCCCTGTGACACTCCCATCAATGAGCAGACAGGGACAGACCTGTGCCAATCAGTAGTGCCAACAGGGTGAGGCCAAGTAGGGAGGGACAGCCCTCTGCATGCCCGGATTGGGGATGGCAGCCTGGCACACCCACACCTTGGCACTGCCAGGCACGGAGCTGCCAGGGTGGCCAGTCCCTCCCAGATCCGGTGGCCACTGCACTGTCAGCCCCTGGCACACCCCCAGCAGTGTTTGCCCAAGGACACTGGTACCACAGAGCAGAGGTGATGGACCTGGTACAACACCTTCCTCCTTGCCTTAGGGCAGAGCTGCAAGAGGAGCCACTTGCCACATGGGCAACAGGGTTGTACCAAAATAAAGCCTCCTGCTGCGCACCCCGAGGCTGTGGCATCCTTACTGGTGCTTGCTCCAGGGCCCTGCTTTGACACCAGCTCCCATCCACCTTCCTCTTCCCCTGCAGGCATTTGTCCTCCTTGAGGCCAGGCACAGCCCCTCTCCAGTGGGACACAGGGTGGGGACAAGGACCTGCCATTCCCTCTCAACCACCCAACCCACCCCCTGCAAGAGCTGAAGGGTCAGCAGCCTTCCTCCCACAGCCACCCTCCTCCCCCAGCTCCCACACAAGACCAGGAGTCTCCTTTATTTAAATAATCAAAGGTGTACTTTTTTTCCCCCCCCCCTTCTCTTTTTTAAAGCACATAACATTATTCTCAACCCAATTAAAAGTGAACAGCAGAGAACTGCACACAGAGGCACCGCTCCCCCCTCCCAGGGAAGGATGCTGCAGGAATCACCCCCTGGATGTGGTTATCCCTTCCCCACCCCCTAAGAGCCCTCCCAGGACCCTTCTGGGTTTGGTTTAACCTCTGTGACAGCCCCTTTATCTGCCACTCTCACAAAGTGCTGGTTCAGTTCCCAGCCCCTTTATCTGCCACTCTCACAAAGTGCTGGTTCAGTTCCCATCCTCCCCCCCCGACCCGTCCCACGGCGGGTCTGACCCCTGAGTCTGTACCGTAAGGCCCCTCTGATAAAGTCCCCACTGGCCACCACCAGCAGCAGCTCAGCCCAGGAGCTCCCTCACTTGGGGACCACGGGCTCTACAGAACCCTCCTGCCCTTCCCAGTTGAGGCTTCAACCTCCAAAAGGCGGTATGATATGATTGGGGTTCCACCAAGGCAGCCCCAGACAGGCTGTGTCAAACCCCCCGGGGGCTACTGGGGTGAGTATCTCATGGTCGTTCACCCTGAGCCACCAACAGCTGAGCTACAGCCTCCCTGAGCCCGAGTTAGAGGTGAAGGTCACCCCCTGGAAGCACGGACCTGACCCAACCTTGCACCCCACAGAGGTCATCAAGGGATGCAGGAGCCCTGCTGGTCCCTCACACCAAAGCACGGGGGAAATCCCTTTATCCGAACGGGGGAAAGAGCACATTCCCCCCAAAAAGGGAGAGCTGAAGCCTTCCCAGCTCCGTTCCAGCTCACCCGCCCTGTGGCCCTGCAGGAGCTTGACAAGCCTTGCAGCGGCTCCGCTGAGATCTGCACAGAGACACACGGGACAGGCACCATCTTTCGGCCGCTGCTGACCATGACAAGTGACAAAACAAGCCTTGACAGAGCCCTTTGCCCCTGCACCACGTACCACAGGCGCTATTGTGAGGTGGTGGGACCACGGCAGGGAGCTGGCAGCAGCCTCCCAACCCTAAAGCAGCACTGGGCCAACCCAGGTTGCCCGTCCCAGGCAGCATCCCGGTGTGCCACACACGTGTCACATGTGAGGACAGCTTTGCCTAGGACTCAAAGATCTGTGCAGCTTTAAAAAACAAAAAATCTAAAAATATCAAGCTGGTGGCTTGAGTGGTAGAAACAAGCGTGGGGTTTCATTCAGAAAAGGACTAAACCAGCAAAGGCTGGAGAGCATTCAGCTAAACCCTGCCCAGACCACAGTTTGGTCAGAACTCAGCTTCCCTCCCACCGCTGCACCCCTCTGTGACCAAGGGCACTTGTTCAGACGAGGCCACCAAGCCCAAAGGGACACTCTAAGGCTGACTGGCCCCACACATTCCCCTCTACAGCCCCCCCTGAGGTTATTGGCCCTGGATGCTTTCTTCAGAAGTGGCTCAGGAGTGCCTGGGCAGCACAAAAGCCCCAGCACAAGATGCTGCTGTGACCCAAAGGTGCCTCTCAAGGGGACAGGCCCTGCCCCAGGATCTCCACCGTGCAGGATGGCAGCGCTCCCGGCTGCCCAGGGAGGAGGCCGCACTCCCAGCGCCGCTGAAGAGCTAGATTTGTGGATTTTTCACCCCATTCTCAGCCCTGATTGAGCAAAATCGAGGTTGTACGGGTACGAACTGCTGCCTGGTGGTTTCCATCTGGGACAGCACAGCACGAGCTGGGCCTGCAGGACCATGGGCGCAGGGATGTTCGCGTGAGGCAGAGCCCAGCCTCCGGCCAGGTTTTTGTCGTGGTCCCTCTCCAGCTGCCTGAGCCGGGGGGAACTCACCTCTCCAGTCATTGAGCCCTTTGGTAGCACGAGTTTGATGCCTGAGAAATTCAGAAAAAGGAGACGTTTCATTGTGAGATAATGAACCCAGAAAAGAAATCCACTCAACGGGGAACCTCAGCATTGGCTTGACACCCTGCGTGTGCTGCGCCAGTCTGTGGTGTTCCCAGAGTTAGAAGTCACTGCAGAGGAAGAGAAGTTCCTTCAGTATTTGGCAACAGACAGGTCCCTTCAGTCACCGCCACACGGTGACGCCACTGGAGAAGCATCTAGGATGACTTCTTTGACTCGCTTGGTCTGCCCGACAGCCTGAAGAGGGTCTCCCTCATGGTGTGGAAGCATCTGTCAGTGAGGTCAGAGACATCGTCTGATGTCAGGCCTTTGGTCTCGATGGGAGGCAGAACCTCAACCTTAATTTTGCCTGGGAACAAGAGAAGAACCTGTGAGAAACCCCCACACAGCACAGGAGCAACCATTCTCTGCTCTCCCAGGACCCCTGCTCCAGCCCCAGCACAGCCCCCCACCTCTCACAGGGCTTCAGGAGCCCATCCCTGGAGCACAGGTCAGGGCCTTGCTGGTCTCAGGGGTCAGAGATTGCTCTGGGGATTAGACCCTGCTCTCAAACAGCTCCACCGAGCAGCAGAGTATCTCCTTTGTGCCCCAAAGTGACACCCCAGACAGAGCTTGCCCCTTCCCAAGGCTGGTGTGGCTGCTCTGCCCTCACCTGCCAGCCAAGAGAGTAAGGGGAGTCCATGGCCACGGACCCACTCAGCTCCAGGCCCACGCCAGGACCTGCACCAGGTGGTCCCTCCATCCACTTCTCCCCAACCCTCCCACCCTTGGCTGGCTCCAGCCACCCAGGCAGGAGCACAGCAAGCATGGCTTCCTCCCAAAAAAAAGGAGAGTTACTGCTCCAAGTTGACCGAAAGCCAACTTTCTGCCCAGCACTTGTACTGGCAGAGTCCCGAGCTCTGATGGGACCAGCTGCCTTGGTTGGCTTGCAGAGGGGTCCCTGCTTTGAAGGGTCAGGAGGCAGAGCACACTTCCTTCTCTCCCCAAAGCCTCACCAAACGACGGGCTGTGCCAGTTATGAGAGGGAGAGGTGGTGTCCAATTTTTAATGAAAACATCCCTCACTGTATTTAATTAGATTCTTTCCTAAATTAGCCCAGCCCAGGCTCCGGTGCCAAGTGCTTTGAACTTAGTGCACACATCTCCCAGAGGGACTCTTCCCATTCACCCCAGCTCCACCTCCCTCCCACACCCTTGTGAATCAGATCTCCACGAATCAGCATCAACCCTGTATCCAAGTGACTGTAAAGACCTTTGGACTCTTTGGTACCTGATGTAAATAGCTTTGTCTTTGGGTTATAGAAGCTGGTGAAGGAGGAATATACAACAGGGATCACTGGGACCTTGGGGGAAAAAAAGAAAAAGAAAATAAGAGGAGTTATTTGGGCTGCAGCTACTCAGAGCAGAGATAAGCAGCAAATCCCACACAGCAGAGCTGGCCTGGTGCTCACACACCCAGGGCACACACAGTCCCACAAGCAAGACCCACTTCCAGAGGCTGGAAGTCAAACGGGATCAAAACCACTCTCCAGACACTTGACAGACATTCAGGGCACTAGGATCAAGCTACACTTCAGCCTCAGGTCAGCACTGGCTCTCAGGGCTCCTCATCCCAAGCCAGGCTTCAGAATCCAGGTATATCTTCTGACCTGGAAACATGGGAGGATGCCCATTTCAACAGGCTGTAGAAACACACATTTGGGACAGGCCAGCTGCTGTGCCTTCAGCTTCTAAGAGAAGGAGTCACCAATTGTAATCAGGTGCTCTCGGGGAGGCTCCAGACAGGCAGAGACACAGCCAGGAGGGCAGGAACAGTCGTTATTTCAGTGCTGACACCACAGACACAATCTACAGTTGGTGACTCAGGGGGAGGGTTAGCAGAGGTGGGTACCATTTCCACTGTTGTCCTTTTTTCCTTCCAGCAGCCACCAGCCCCTGCCTGGGTTGCATCACCCTGGCAGGAGTGGGGATGGTACAAGGCAGGCTACACCCCGGGCTTGGCCAATCAAACCCAGCAAGAGCTCTGGCACCTAACTCCCTTCTCCAGGATCTGCTGTAACACCTCTTCTAGGGAAAACAGTTTCCCCTCAGGTCTCGAGTCATCCCAGTCCTGAGAAGCAAGGCAGAGTGTGCAGGGGAAGGCACCCATCTCCTTCCAGGCACCTCTCTGGCACCTAGTCCCAGGCCTTGGGAGCTGAGCAAGGTGGCCCAGCTTCCAGGCAGCACAGCCAGATCTCCAGTGTCCCCAGCACACTGTCCCAGTGCTCTGCCCAGGCAAGCACCACGGCTCCTTCAGGAGCGCTGACAGCTCTGGCTGTCCAAAGCCAAGGAGGTGTTTGTCTGCTCATGGATCTTGTCATTTTGGCAAGAGAAGACTTTTAAGAGACACCCAGAAGTGCCATATGGTGGCCTGGAAGGGAGCAGTATTTCCACACAGAGCAAGCCCAGATGTTGCTCTAAAGCACTTGCATTAACAATCCCGAATCCACACTACACGGTTGCAACCTGGGGGATTGAGAAATGCACCAACAGCTTTGGGATTCCCCAGGCAAGCTCACAAGAAGCTCAGCACTTGCTGGGCTCCCTGCCCAAAGCAGGCTCCGTGCTGCCAGGAGCGGGGCACAGACACTGCCCTGCCACGCTGCCAGGCAGCTGCCTGCAGAGCCTGGAGCTAAGGGACAAGGGTGCCAGTCCCCCACGCTCTGCCCTCCAGATGGGACACCAGGAATGCAGTGAAGGGGCAGTCAGGAGAGAGGATGAGGTGGTTTAGCTGAGGAGCTCAGCTGTGACCTGGGAACACAGCTCACTTGAGAGCAAATAAGTCTGTGTGACCAGTCTGCAATGTCACCACGAAAGCAGGGCTCCCGTGCGGGGGCAACGCGCCGTTACCTGTGCCTGGACAGCAATGTGAAACGCTCCTTTCTTGAACGGCAGCAAATCCCCCGTGCAGTTCCTTGTGCCCTCTGGGTACACCCACACCTTCACCTGTACGTGGGGAGATAAGGCTGTGCTCCAGCAACCCACTCACAGCACTCCCTTCCTGCTGGCCGAGCCACCAGCCAGCCTCGCCAAGAGCTGCAAGGTGGCTGTAGCTTCAGGTGAGCCAGCACCAGGAGTGCCACATCCCTCCGTGCCACCCCAGGATACCCAGACAGACACATGCCACGGCCACACTCACGTTTTCAGCTGTCATACTCTTGGCCACCTCTGCCATCACCATCTTGGCACTGGTGGTGCTCTTCCTGTTGATGAAGATGACACCGCCGAGGTAGATGATGAGCCCCACAGTGCCAGCGTACATCAGCTCCTTCTTGCCCACCTGGACACAGTTGTCAGGCAGGACCTCCATCAGCCCTAACGTGATGGTAGAGGGTGAGATCTAGCAGCCACCACCGCCCATCCTGCACTCAGATGGGACAAGAGACACAATCTGAGGCGGGGAGTACAGGGGACAGGCCGGTGTCTCATTTCTCTGCTGGTTTCTGCTGCCATCAACAGAGCGGGAGATGAAGCACAGAGCAGAATTACAGGGTCAGGGTGGCTGCAGGTCATAGGAGACCATTCAAGGAGACAGCTCACTCCCAGTGGGGCCACCCCTCATGCCTGGCTGCCTGCAACACTGACACGAGTGCTAGGCCAGCTGGGCTACCAGCGAGGCAGGGATGTAAAAGAGCTGAGAGACACCTGAAGCTGAGCAGTACCTGTGGTGCTGCCCAGGGTGTGAGGGGAGACCCTTCCTGCAGCCAGCACTGCTAGAGAAAGCTGGACCAGTTGGCTTGGTAGCACAGACCAGGGGGCTGCTTGGCCAGGAGATGTTGGTAGCCTTTCTCTAGTGGTGAGCAAGAAAACTGCTCCCTCCCTTCCCCCCTCCCACCAGCTTCTCACCCATCATGTCGAGGATGCTCTGGTGGTTGGACACGATGATAGCAGGGCCCTCCACCTTGAAGTTCTCCAGTCCTTTCACCTCAAACCTCAGGCCGAGGAAATACTTGAAGGTCCTGACCACAGCTCTGATGATTCTGCAAGGAGAGAAGAGCAGTCAGCAGCAGGGCAGGGAGGTTTCAGGGGCTGCTATACCCAGCACGGGTGGAAGGAGAGAAGAAGAGCTCTGTGACAGAGAGCCTCCAGTCTCACTCGCCCTGTGTCTGTCCTGCATGGTCCCATGTGCTCAAGGTGCTTCAGTTGCACGCTAAGCCCTGTCTGCTCCCAGAGTGGGGATTTTACTGGACGCCTGGGGGAAGGTGATTGTAACTTTGAGGCCGGTACAGCTACACTCAATGGTTCATGCTTCCTTCAAGCTGACAACCAGGCTCACTACAAGCTCTCTGGAAGGGGAGAGTCCAGCCTAGTGCTGCTGCAGTGCAAATAGAGGGCAAACTGGAAGCCCTCTAAAGTCCAGGATGGGCAGACACTGGTTTTAATGCTGAACCAAGGACCACTCCTCCTGCTGCCAGTCCTATCCACTTAGTGCTGTCGTTTCCCCCTGTGCCGTGGCTGCAGTCTGCTCCGATGCTGCCAGTGTTTTCCTCCTGCAACCAGCAAGAGCCCCACAAGTTGTTCAAACAGTTCTCCTAGGAGCTGCCACTCCCCAGCACACGGGTATTTGCCTGCACACCCATCACCCGAGGAAAGCTGCCAATTCTGCTCCTTGCAGTGCTGGAAGATGCTGTTTAACGATACAAACAAACATGGGCTGTCGTTACCCCGGGGGAGAAGAATGAAGGTGAGAAACACTTCCCTGTAAAATGCAAGGATGCGAGCAGCAAACGGGATGCTCCCCACGCAGCTTGGCAGAGGAGAGGTGCCCCCGGCAAACCCACCTTCAAGCAAAGAGCTTTTGCCTGTCAGTTCACCTTCCCCGCTGGATCTACAGGTCCATCCACAAAGCTCCCAGCTTCCCTCCCCTCTGCCCGAGGGCTAGGGTCCCACCTGGGATGAGACACCAGCAGCTCCTCTCAGCACCGAGCAGGCTGCCATGCCCTTGCTGAGCACACCCAGCCCAGGCTCACCAGCTGAGACCCTGCCAGCCCATAAGAGCAGGGCCCACTCTGCCACCCCCAAACAGGTGGGAGCTGGGGACCCTCCAACTGGGCCAAAGGACGCAGCCAGAAGCTGGCAGCACACAGGGGCTATTTTGGGTAGGGGAGCAGCCATTCGCCAGGACAGGAGGCAGAGAAACTGGCACATGAGCAAAGGCCCCAGGAGTAGCCACCAGCTGATTCCCCTAGAGCAGATTCAGGAGTTGACCTGCCCTCCAACAAGCACCTGGATGCCCTACCTCAAGGCCCACCACTTCCCTGGCAGGCAAAGGATGGATCTTTCCTCCCTGCAGGAGGAGATGGAAGGACAGTGTCACCTTCTTCCCCCACAACGGGGTCCAGCTGGAAGGCTGTGCAGGGCCATCAGCCTGGGAAGCATCTCTGTCACCCAGGGTGGAAGGTGAGCATCCTGCCAGAATCTTATTCTGGCTTGGCAGCAGCCCCCAGCATCTGTTCTCTGAAAGTCTCCCCATCCCTGCCATCAACTCTTCAACCACATGCCTCTGTCAAGTCAGCTGTCCCTTGGCTTGCTCCTCCCCACTCTGGGGTTCCTATCTCCATGGGGTGCCCCACCACACAGACTGCCCCGGGGCCCTGGCTGTGATGCTGGAGCTCAGGTCAGGCCAATGCCCGCAGGTGACACATGGGAGTGACACAGCAGCTATCAGTCCCAGGTCATTCAAACCTGCTGCAAAGGTTGGAGCCACACCTGGGGAAAGGCCACGGGGAGGTGCAGAGGTTGCAGAGCTCCTGGGGTTATGGGAGTGCAGTCCAGGCAAAGAGAGAAGGGGGCAGGTGAGAAAAGGCAGGGTGACACCAATCAGTGAGGTCACCGTGGATGCCATGCCACCAGACTGACCTAAATCCCACTTCTCCTCCCTTTCTGACTGCCAACCAAAAAAGAGGTCACCGCTCTGGAAGTCACACTGGCTCAGTAGCTGCCGGGAGAGGCTGGTTACACATTACTCAAGAGCAACCATCCAACTTCCTCCTGCCAGTAAGAAGCCAGTGTTTCCTTGCACAAGATGTGGCCTGAGCCACCAAAAGAGGCAAAGGGGCAGAGCTCAGAGCAAGCGAAGAGCCACCAGGTGACCAAGCAGCCCTGCTGAGCTGGCCACATCACCCACGGGGTTAAGGGGATGGGTGCTACTCCCTTTCAACCCTGCAAGCTGGTATGAATGAGCCAGTCGCAGCTGCAGGGAGCTGTAAATCTGATGCACTTATTGCCAGACTCGAGGAGAAAGCAGAAAAGTGAGAGGGAATGTGCTTTTTCAGGGCATCCGTAACAGCCTGAGTCTGAAACCCATCAGCCCTGGCTTCACACACTCTGCTCCGCAGCCTGTGGCAGAGGCCTTTTTAGGATCCTCTGATTTTCAAGGATTAATGAAGCGTGCTTACCAGATTGGAAGCTCTTGCAAGAGGTTTCGCCACTAGATAAACAGCTCTATCTCTGTCAGACACAGAGGGCAACCTCTTCCAAGTCACACCAGCTTGGCACCAGAGCCAGGAGCACAACAAGGACGGGGTGTTCTGCGCTGGGCAGCGATGCTGTTATCGCTGTCTGTCCACCAGCACGTGCTCTGCTCCAACCCCCTTCCCCAAGCTGGAATAAGCAGTCTGGGATGATGTAGAAATAAGGAGCTCACTGGATCACCTCAGCCACGGACCTCCCAGGGGCTGGGATACGCCACGAGGATCATCAGCCAGTGCCAGCACATGGAAACGATGGGCTTAAATTACAGGAAAAGGGTGGTTCTGGCCAAAATTCAGCTCTGAGTTTCAACATGAGGAGTTACTCAGTGCAAGGAGTTCTTATTCCCAAGGAGTTCCTTTAAGTTTACAGGAGGCTTACAAAGTTTTAGGGATGGGGAAGAAAAAGAGAGTATCTCCATAACCAACATTGTCAATTCTCCGAGCTGCAGAGCAGGTTGCGCAGCGAGAAGGTGCTCCTTGAGCCAGCCAAGGCAACCAAAGCTGGAGACAGAGCTAGGCTGGAGATGCCAGAGCAGATTGCTGTTTTCAGTGCCTGGGGCCACAGCACCCAGAGCCGATGATGGCAGGGCATGGGCTGGGGTGGGCATGGCAGAGCCCAGAGGGCAGCATGGTGGTGCCCTGTGCCCGCTCCACCCCGAGCCCTTCCCACCAGAGCCACACCACAAAGCAAAGTCCAGCTCCACCAGCTGAGACAGGCACACCTTTGATCCAAAAGGATGTATTAAGGCAACAGGGCTCCCCTTTGCCCCCCAACACGTATCACCTGGCCTGGACACGGGTGGTTAGAGCAGGTAAAAAGCTGCCTATGGGAGAGCAAAGCAAGGAGCCCAGGTTCTCCTGTGCTGCCAGGAGAAGTGCCAGCTCTGCCCTTAAAATGTGTCTTTGCATGTAGAGGGGGTGCTCTCCTCCATCAGCTCCTCGGTCACCACCCCAGGGGACATGCCAGAGGCAGCAAGGCCTGAGAGCAACAAGTGTGTCCTGGGCAAGGCATGGCCACCATCCTCCTTGCACCACCACGTTAACCACCGCCTGGCACAGCCTGTGCTTCTGGAGGGGAGGAGAAACCCCCCAACAAACACTGCTGTCACACAGCTTTCCCCAAAACCTGTGTGGCCCCCAGAGCATGGCCACCAGCCACCCTCCTCACACCTTCCAGACCCCATCCAAGGGTGCCCATCCCCAAACAGGGCTCTCCAAAGAGAAGGGACAGAGCAGCCCCTCACCACACCCCCAGCACCCTCCATGAGCCAAGAGGCCACCCCACCACCACCGGGGCAGCCACCCCAGGGCCTGCTGTCACACACCCGAGGTGAAGGAGGCCACCACCACCATCATCATCATCCCCCCGAGGCCGGGCTTGAAACCGATCTCCCCAGTTTGTGTTTCACCCGCTGCCACCTCGGCCCCGCCACGTCCCCGGGTGTCGCCGGGGGCTGACCCCAGCCCCCTCACCTCACCTCATGTTCTTGACGGTGCGGCCGCCGTTGACGAGGAGGCAGACGGGCGCCGTCAGCGCCGAGGCGAGGAGGCAGAGGAAGGAGTAGAAGCCGATGCGCAGGGCGAAGTTGACGGTGGGGCTGAGCCCCATCAGGACGTGGAGCAGCAGCAGCACCGCCGCCCCCCAGAGCAGCCACCCCAGCTCCATGCCTGCCGCCCTTCACCCACCACCACCGAGCCCGGGAGGAAAACGACAGAGCCGCCCGCCGACACCCGCCGCCGCGCCGAGCGGCGTGGGCTGCCCCCGCCTTATGTGGGCGGCGCGGATGGCCCGGCCCGGCCCGGCCCGCCCCGCCTGCCGCTCCCCTCAGCCCGGGGCGGGACCGGCCCCCCGGGGCGCGGCGGGACGGCCTGGAGGCCCGCGGGGGGACGCTGAGGGGCTCGGGTACCCCTCATGGCGCTGCGTGAGTCTGGGTCCCCTCATGGCGTGGGGAGGAGAGCCGCGAGGTCCCGCGGGGGGACGCCGAGGGCTTGGGGATCCCTCATGGTGGTGCCTGGGTCTGGGTCACCTCATGGCGTGTGGAGGAGGACTGTGGTGTCCCCTCAGGGTGCTGTGTGGGTCTGGGTCCCCTCATGGCGTGGTGAGGAGGACTGTATGGTCCCTTATAGGGACCCTGAGGGATTGGGGTCCCCTCAGGGTGCTGTGTGGGTCTGGGTCCCCTCATGGCGTGGTGAGGAGGACTGTATGGTCCCTTATAGGGACCCTGAGGGATTGGGGTCCCCTCAGGGTGCTGTGTGCCGCCGTTGACGAGGAGGCAGACGGGCGCCGTCAGCGCCGAGGCGAGGAGGCAGAGGAAGGAGTAGAAGCCGATGCGCAGGGCGAAGTTGACGGTGGGGCTGAGCCCCATCAGGACGTGGAGCAGCAGCAGCACCGCCGCCCCCCAGAGCAGCCACCCCAGCTCCATGCCTGCCGCCCTTCACCCACCACCACCGAGCCCGGGAGGAAAACGACAGAGCCGCCCGCCGACACCCGCCGCCGCGCCGAGCGGCGTGGGCTGCCCCCGCCTTATGTGGGCGGCGCGGATGGCCCGGCCCGGCCCGGCCCGCCCCGCCTGCCGCTCCCCTCAGCCCGGGGCGGGACCGGCCCCCCGGGGCGCGGCGGGACGGCCTGGAGGCCCGCGGGGGGACGCTGAGGGGCTCGGGTACCCCTCATGGCGCTGCGTGAGTCTGGGTCCCCTCATGGCGTGGGGAGGAGAGCCGCGAGGTCCCGCGGGGGGACGCCGAGGGCTTGGGGATCCCTCATGGTGGTGCCTGGGTCTGGGTCACCTCATGGCGTGTGGAGGAGGACTGTGGTGTCCCCTCAGGGTGCTGTGTGGGTCTGGGTCCCCTCATGGCGTGGTGAGGAGGACTGTATGGTCCCTTATAGGGACCCTGAGGGATTGGGGTCCCCTCAGGGTGCTGTGTGGGTCTGGGTCCCCTCATGGTGTTGCCTGGGTCTGGGTCACCTCATGGCGTGGTGAGGAGGACCGTGGTGTCCCTGGTGGGGACCTTGAAGGATTGGGGTCTCCTCAGGGTGCTGTGTGGGTCTGGGTCCCCTCATGGTGTTGCCTGGGTCTGAGTCACCTCATGGCATGGTGAGGAGGACCGTGAGGTCCTTTATGGGAACCCGGAGGGATTGGGGTCCCCTCATGGTGTGGTGAGGAGGACTGTATGGTCCCTTATGGGGACCCTGAGGGATTGGGGTCCCCTCAGGGTGCTGTGTGGATCTGGGTCTCCCTTCATGGTGTAGTGAGGAGGGCGTTTGGTTCCCTCATGGTGCCATGTGGGGTCTTTGGGGGTCCCTCATGTTGCCATTTGGGGTCTTTGGGGGTCCCTCATGGTGCCATGTGGGGGGTTTCACTCCCTTCATGGTGCCATGTCAGGTCTTTGGGGTCCTCTCATGGTGTGGGGGAAGGACCGTGGCATCCCTCATGGGGGTCTTTGGGTCTGTCAGGAAAATTTGCAACTGACCAAGGTGAGCATCGGTCAGTTTCCAGTTCCTGTGACAGATGCCCCCTCCCCAGGTCTCCCAGGTCTCCCTGCCCCTCCACATTCTCCGCTGGTGCTCGATGCTGGTTTTCCACCGGCACAAACGAGCTGAGCGGGATGGAGCGTTGCCCGCTGGCGCTGGGGTTAGGTCAGGATCAGGCCCCATGGCTTTGTGGGCATGAAGCTGGCAGGGGAGATGAAAGCGTGTCTGCTGGAACCCACACGAACCCTTCCGCTGGCCTCAGCAGGTTTTTGCAACACTTTTAATAGCAAAACCCCAGTCCCGTGGGTGGTGGTGACTTTACTGGGGTAAGATGTGACCTTGGTGCTGAGGTCCCAAGCATCCTTTTGGTATCCACAGCTTTGCAGCTCTGGAAAAACACAAGGAAAAGCGATGATCCCTTGCCAAATAACCCTTGTTCCCTTGGCTCTCCATAGACAGAGGTGGCAGCTGTTCCCAAATGAGGTGTCACCAAAACACAGGGTGGGGTCTCACCACATTTTCATGGTCCCTCAGGAACTTTAATGGTCGAAACAGGAGAAAAAACTCCTTCTCTCCGCCGGAGGGCTCAGGGCAAGCGCTCCCTACAGCTGCCAGGCAATGACATCTCAGCGCCGGTCTCATGATTGCTGCTAATGCCACAAAGAACCCTTATTGTATTAGCATCTCGACGCAGCATTAGACTAATCCCTCCGGCCCGCGTCGTGCAGGCTGTTCAGAGAGCCTTGCTCCAGCGCCCTGCCAGCCAGCATATGCCTGGGAAGTCACCGAGACCTTTTCAGCTTGAACATACGCTTGGCCCCGAGCCATTCTGCCTTATCCTCGTGACTCTGGCTTTTGTTGACAGGGGGAGAAAGTCACCGGTGATCTGTCACTGGGGCATCGTGCGAGCTGATCCGCTCTGCTCCGCTCCCCGACGCCGGCTGATGGTGGGGAACTGAAATGTGAATTCCAGCACAGCCACGGGCGCTGCTGGCAACCGGCGTGAGGAGACACGGCGTGGCTGGGATGGCGGTGGTGTGGTGGCTTCTCGTGGGGGCTCCTAAAGGAGCTGGGCTGTAATTCCCTTCTCCCCACCCTCTCCAGCAGATTATCTGGAGTAATGCAAATGCAACGTTTAATATTAGTCTGTAGCTCAAGGAAGGGGAGTGATTTCTGATGCCAGATTAGAAGCCAGACATGGGCCTGCCTGCCTGCCTGGGAGCGAGCAGAGCTGTCACGCTGGGTTATTTCACAAGGCAAGCGGTTCTGCTGCCAGATGACGACAGCCTGTGCATGAACATCACCATAACAAACTGCCTGATGGAAGAGGGCCCATCGGCCCCAGCGCCCTGCGGGACACCACCGCCATCGCGTCATCGCCCCTGAAAGGCGGCTGTTTTGGGGCAGAGGCAAAAGCAACCCCCTCCTTGCCCTCCCAAGCTCCAGAAGCCAGAACGAAGCAGTTCCAAATTTTTATTTATTTATTTATTTTTAAATACCCAGCTTACTGGATTGTGCTGCATGTTTTGCATATTTAAACTACTGGCTGAATTATTTAGAGGTGTTGCAAGTGTCAGCTGCAGGTAGTCTCGCTGAGTGGGGTCCAGAGACAGCAGCAGGACTGAGCACCCAGCACTGGATTCCCTGCCCTGTTGAGGGTGCGTGGGGCATCCCAGGGGCCTCAAAAACCTGCCTTGAAAAACTACCTCCAAAAGGTAAAAAGAGCACTAACGGCAAAGCCCGGTGAGCAGGAGGGGCCTCACAGCGTTGCTGGTGGCAAGATTTCTGTGGCTGGGTCCACGAAAAGTCGTAAAGCCCAGAATGTTACCTTTGGCCTTAGTTTTCTGATGTCTTATAGTAACCTGGCTGTGTTTTTTTTTTATCTTTTATTTTCCTTAATTTATTGCTTCCCTTGGAAACAACATGTGACCTCGCTTTCGATGACTAGCTTCTGACTGGGAAAGGAGCGGAGCCGGAGGAGAACATCTCCCACGCGTGCGGGGAGAAGGTGAGTGGAGGAGGGAAGAGAGGGAAGGAGAGACACGTCCATCGCCGTGCAGGGCTGAGCTGGGTGTGGGGGCCCTGGGGTGCTCAGGAAGGCCCCCCCAGAGCTATGGGCTGTGCTGAAGGGGGGTCAGGTCTGTCTCCCTCCCTGCTGCCTCACCATGCCTCTGCCCTTGACTTTGGCAGCTCTACCCGGTGGCCTCCTTCCCTTTGCCTCCTGCCAAGGGACATGTGTTGAAAGCAGCAGCTGGGTTTGGTGACATTAAAAGCAGGGGGGGAGGAGGAAGCAACCAGCCAAACCTCTTCATTCTTGGCCATGTCGAGGCACGCATGTGCGTGGCTTGTGAGCCCTCCCAGGAAGGGCTGGTAGTGCCGGCAGCAGGAAGCCCTGGGTTGCTGAAGCTCTGAGACAGCAGCCTCTGCTGCTGGGTGCTGCAAAGCAGCCTCGATTGTCAGTGTTTTGGGGACAGTAAGATGATCCCCGTATCTGATATAACTTCTTCCAGACCTCTGTCAGACTATCCATCCATCCACTGATCCATCCTCTTCCCTCTTTACCCGTCTCAACTAGCAGCTGGCTTTCAGAGATGTCTCGGAGCCTGGTGTCACCTCTGTGTAGCTCGGGGTACGTGAAACAGCCCAGCACCACGACACAGCTGTAGTTACGCTGCTGGAGCTTGGTCCCACACGGGGCTACAGACCAGGAACCTGGACCATCTTTGCATGGGTAAGCGAGGCCCAGGAGGGTGGCATCACTGGAATGTCCTCTTGAAGGTGTTGCTCTGGCAGGGACAGCGGGGAGGTCTGGCCTGGGCTGTGCTGTATCTGCTGCTCGGCGGGGCGAGGGTGGTGGCTGAGAGGGGTTTGTAGGAAGGATCATAGAATCATAGAATGGTTTGGGTTGGAAGGGACCTCAAAGATCATCTAGTTCCAACCCCCCTGCCCTGGGCAGGGACACCTCCCACCAGAGCAGGTTGCTCAAGGCCACATCCAGCCTGGCCTTGAACCCCTCCAGGGATGGGGCAGCCACAGCTTCTCTGGGCAACCTGTTCCAGTGTCTCACCACCCTCATAGTAAAAAATTTCTTTCTGATATCTAATCTGAATCTTTTTTCTTCCAATTTAAAACCGTTTCCCCTTGTCCTAATGTGAGTAAATCCTCTTTCCACCTCACTTTTTTCAGCCCAAAAAGAGCACCAGGGTGAAGCCCTCCCGCCCCTCCTCATGTGGCTGCCGTGGAAGCCCTTGCCGGCTGCCCCACGGCCGAGCCCACGGTGGCACAGGCAGAGCTGCGGGCTGACCCCAGATGCTGCGGTGGCTCCTGCTGCCCCGTGGTCCCTTCGGTGGCCGTGCTCGTCAGTAACAACACGTCAGCACTCGTGACAGGGGAGCAAACACTCGGGGAGGAACCCGGCGGTTGGCTCGGTGCCGTTTGAAGGCGGGCGCTGCCGGTGCCCGCGGGACTGCGTAGCAACAGGGTTGCACAAAAAACCAGAAGCATGGGATTGCTAAATTGCCCCGGTGCCGGGGTTCTGTGTGTGCAGCCTCCACCGGTCACTGGAAAGAGAAAGATCTGGGAGTTTGACTCATGGAACACGTAATTAAGGCAGAAACACGTTGCAGAAGCGTATCAGATAATCAGAGCTTTCCTTCCTGTAACCTTTGCTCACCTACAAATAGCTATTGAGAAAGTAACTGCCTTATCTGCTCAGGTGTTCGCTCCAGCCAGGAGTGGTTTTATGGTCCCGTTTGTGGGGGGCTGGAGCACTTTGCAAGTCTCAGGCCCCCACCAGCCCCCAGGGAACACCCCTGTGCCTGCCGGTGTTGGGAGACACCCAGCCCTGTGGCTCCTGACACACCTACAACCATTCCTCAGCTGTGCTTTTTAAAGACCTGCTTTCTCTGAGCTTGCCTTACCTCTGCCTCGAAACAAACCCCCAACCAATTATTTAAATCCACGTAAGAGACAAGGCTGGTTTGGCACCATGCTTATCCGCGTGAGGAACGCCACAGGAGCGGTGCCATCGGGTGCCAGGGTCTGGAAATGGGTGTTTGCAGAGTCAGTGCCCCACCAGTCAAGGATCACTGCTGGGGTTTAAACCCTACCGTGCCCCTCCAGCACTCAGTTGTATGTTTTGGTTTTTTTCTCCTGGCAGGCTTGGCCAAAAGCAGGAGGCAGCGAAAATAATGAGGCTGGAAGATCTTGCTGTTGCATCTGCATTTGTACAGCCAGGCTGGAAATCCCCCTGCGCCTGATGTTCTCTGCAGGACATCACACCACCTGCCCCGGGCCAGGCCCTGAGTGAAAACGAGAGTGACCCGAGCACAGGACCCAGCCTGGAAAACAGCATCTCCTCTGGCTGCAGCTCTCCAGCTCCTCAGGCCCAAGGCTTTCACATAGGAATTACTTTCTTTTTTTTCTTTTTTTCTTTTTTTTTTTTCCCAGTTGCAATGGGAGTAGGCTTTTTCCCAGATGTCATGTGTAAATAAAGGAAATCAAATCGTTCCTAATGGATTTGGTGCTGGTGGAAGGGGCAGGGTGGCTGATCTGGAGACCCATGGAGCGAGGAGGGAAGGTAAAGCCATTAGCCAAGGGCTTCTCCTGATGGGCAACCTGGGGCTGAAGAAGGCTTTGCTGTATCTCCCGTGTCACCGACTCTCACCTCAGGGAGCCACCAGCAGTAGACCTTGCCCCATCTGGGGTAGATTGGGGTGATGGTGCCGAGCTCTGTGTGTGTGTTCTCAGGGCCCTGACTGTCAGCTGCTTATGGCCAGTGCGTGCCTGAGCGTGGTGGCCACCAGTGCAACCTGCTTCTACGGCAGCGAGCTCCTCAACCCTTCCTCTCCTGCTGCCTTTGATGCCTTGGCTGTGGACGTGTAGCTGTAATTACAGCGAGGATGAGGATCCTGTGTCCCCAGAGAGCTGCAGTAATTACCAGTGAGTGCCCAGTGAGAGCTGGAGCGGTGGGATGTTGGGGCTTTGGGTGTCGAGGTGAGATGAGCCCCGGAGGGGAAAGGGAAGCTGATCTCCGTCAGGATCTCCATCCCTGCCTCCCAAAGTGCATTTCCCTTACTCCAAAGCATCACCTGGTGCAGGCCCTGTTAGCAGGAGCCCTGCTCTCTCCCGTGCTCCCTGTGGTGAGCAGTGTGCTCAGGGTGGTGTTCCCAGGTAGCCAGACCTGCCGATGAGGTGCCAGCGGCCCCGGGACGCAGCAGTTCCAAAGGGCCTTTGGGCTAAAGTCTGCAAAGTGCAATAAAATACCAGCTCAGCTTGTGTGTCACAGGCTGCTCCCCCAAGGTGAGCTCAGCCCACGTGGGAGCCTGCGGCACCTCCATGGCCTGAGCTCACCCCGGGGCCAGCACACATCGCTCCCAGTCACCTTTGAAGGTCCATCCCATTCTCCTCCTCCTGAGCTCATCTCCAGCTCCCTTCTCTGGCTCTCCAAGGGAGAATGGGCTCCAGCACCAGCACTGACACTTGGTGGGGCCGAGCTCAGGAGCTGTGTGAGAAGAAAACTGGGTGTTGCCACCGTAGAGCGGTGGAAATGTACTGACAGGGCTGGGGCAGGGCAGAGGGAGCAGCGCAGCCCGGGGCGCCTTCAGCACAAAGATCGTTTTTCTCTTGCAAACAACTCCAGTCTTGCCACAGGAATGAATCCCACCCCCCCTTGCCTGCAGCAGCAGCAGCACCCACAGCCCGCTGAGCTCAAACAGGGGGCTGAGCCGCTGGGCAAGGGGCTGGCATCCACCAAACCCCGGCCAGGAGGGAACAGGATTTAGCAGAAGTGCTTTGTGAAACCAGTACCCAGCGTTTTGGGCTCATGAAATCAGCACCCGGCTCTTGCTGGGGTTCCTGCGTGGGAACAGAGGGTCTGGGTGATTTGGGGTGCTGGGTAGGGTGCTGGGGTACCTGGAATTGGACACCACCAGCTCCCCAGCTGGTCCCCTCTCGGTTCACAGCCTGGCCAGGGCTACCAGGGTGTTGCAACCGGCCCAGGATCTCCTCCAAGTGCCAGAGTCCAGACATTCCTGTCCTGGCAGGTCTCCCTGGCTGCTGGAAATGAAACCTGTGCACCTCAGAGGGCTAAAATCCACACGGGGAACCTGTCTCCACCAAACAAACAGTTTTTCTCTCTCCGTTTCCCCTGTTATTGATTAAAGCCTCTTAATGACTCCAGCTAAAAAAAAGAAATAATCTTGTAGTTGCTGCCTGTCAGGGAAGATCAATGGAGCAGCATTAGCAGGAGAGATAGAGGCAAACTGTCCCGGGCGAGTTCCCTGCAAAAGCCATCTCTGGGAGCAGCCCCGCCGCCTGCTCAATCAATAGTTCATCATGACCTCTCCCTCTTGCTTGCTTTTTTTTTCCCCTCGAGCTCGCTGGGCAGCAAAGGCTGCTCCCAGCTTTCACAAGGACTAGATTATAACTCTCCCGATTGATCTGATATGTAAAGAATAAAAAGGGGCCTCTTAAGCCAGCTGTCTGCACTGGAAAAACTCAAGTGGCTGCGCCGACAGGGTCAGGCCCTCATTAATTCCTGGATGCTGGGGATCCCGCTCACGCGACGCGTGAAACCTGTCCCGCAGCGCCCGGGGGAGTCAATTAGTCATGACAAATCCAATCCCACTGGTCCCCGGAGCTTTCCCAGGAGCTGCCCGTGCTGCTGGGGCTGTTTCACGGCTCCCTCACCATCACAGCCACCGTGCCCTGTCCCTCCCGGCTCCCTTTTTGTTCCATACCTCCTCGCTTCCCCTATTTCCCTTTCTCCAGAAATCGTGGTGTGTTGGGGAGGGGGTGGGGGGAAGCCCTTTGGTGTTTCCCCCGTGCCCACCAGCAGACAGGCCCTAAGATGCTGGGGGGAGCAGGCGAGTGGTCCAGGGGCCCTAGGCAGAGAAGGGGAGGGGAGGGGGGGTCTCCTTTGCTCAGGCAGCCCCTGTCTTCCTGAAAAACTCTTGCCTTCTTTTGCACATCAAGCCTCCAAACCAGATCCTCTCCCCTGGAGCCACCTGAGGTTAATAGAGAGGGAGCACCTGGGAGATGAAGGCTGATTAAAAACCCGAGAGCTGTGTGTGTTTTCTCCCAGCACAACACCACTTCGAGATGCTCTGATATTTCACGGCTCAGACAGACAAGTCCAGGCTGCAGCTCTGGATAAATTTTGTTTCCTGCTCCACGCTGGTGCTGCTGTGTCATACCAACACCATGGGTTGCTCAAGGGGGTTCTGAAATCAACTGGGAGACCCCAACCCCTTATTAACACATCGTTCCCCTGGGCACAGCCCCAGGAGGCTGCAGGGGGGTCAGTGAGCATCTCGATGGCAGCTGTGGGGCCAGGGACCACCACCCTGGATCCTGTTCACCAGGGAGAGGAGCCACCAAATGTCCAGCTTGGAGCCAGCACAGGTTTGGACACCGTCCCTCTCTGAGCACAGTGCCCTGTGTGTGTCCTCACACACGATGACCTGCTCATCCCTCCTCACACCTCCCTCTGCTCCGCGGCCAGTTGAGCCCCGTGCCTGCTTCTGAGGGACAGCCCCTCCAGCCGAGGCTGATTTTGGGAGCCAAACACTCCCAAAATGCAAACAAGCTGCATCCTGGCTCCCATGGCACCAGGAGTGCTCCGGCCGCGGTGGGGGGGTCTGTGTGGAGGGGCTGGGGGCTGGCAGGGGCTGTCTGTGGGCACCGGTGAGGGATCCCCAGGGCTGTGTCTCCTCTTGTGAGTTGTGACCATGAATAAATCCATATCCAGCTAAGCCTGCACGGGGAGCTCCTTGCTCAGCTGCCTTGTCCATGCTCCTGTGTGAGCTCCTTCTCCTCCTCGGCTGGGAAGAGCCTGCGGGTGGCACATGACAGAAATCCTAATGAGGACAGAAATCCTAATGAGAACAGAAATCCTAACGAGAGCGGCTCCCCCTTCCAGAGTCGCTGGGCTGGTGGAGCTGGTGGTCTCTCGCCCACAGCCACCACCCTTTGCCTTCAACACAGAAAGGACATGGACCAGCTGGAACAGGTCCAGCGGAGGGCCACGAAGATGATCAGAGGGATGGAGCACCTCTCCTATGGAGACAGGCTGAGGGAGCTGGGATTGTTCAGCCTGGAGAAGAGAAGGCTCTGGGGAGACCTTATAGCGGCCTTTCAATACCTGAAGGGTGCCTATAGAAGAGCTGGGGAGGGACTCTTTGCCAGGAAGGGTAATGATAGGACAAGGGGAAACGGTTTTAAATTGGAAGAAAAAAGATTCAGATTAGATATCAGAAAGAAATTTTTTACTATGAGGGTGGTGAGACACTGGAACAGGTTGCCCAGGGAAGTTGTGGCTGCCCCATCCCTGGAGGGGTTCAAGACCAGGCTGGATGGGGCCTTGAGCAACCTGGTCTGGTGGGAGGTGTCCCTGCCCATGGCAGGGGGGTTGGAACTCGATGATCTTTGAGGTCCCTTCCAACCCAAACCATTCTATGATTCTATGATTCAACCCCGATGCCCCTTTGAGCTGCCCCTCTTCCACCCCATGGCTCCATGCCGGGGCTCTTGGTGAGGGTCAGGGGGGTTCCTGGGGGGTCCCATCTGGTAGTGAATGGAGCATGAGACCCCCAAACTACCCCCAGCAAGCCAGGAGCCCTGCGGGGGCTGCCCACCTGCCCCAAAACACGCAAAGACCCCCAGCTTTTGACACCCCTCCTTCCCCCCCCCCTTAATTCTGTAGTGCTTAATTACAAGTAGCGGGGATTTGGAGAGGAAGCGGAGGGGGCGAGCACAGGACAGATTGGAGGGAAGGTTGTGCTGGGGGTGGCAGGGCTGGAAACACAAGAGCTGATTAGCATTTCTAATTATAACGGCTGCGCTCAGCCCCATCAGGCCCTGCCAGGCAGCAGAGGCAGCTGCCGCCGTTGTGCAGAGCCAGCTGTGGAGGAAGCGCTGGGTGATCAGCCCCAAATCCTTAAAGGACGCACAGAAAAAAGAGCATTAGAGCCCGGATCCATCATCTCCTGAGCTGCGGCGGTGCCCGGGAGTGAACATCAGGTGCCAACACAGCCCCCGGGGTTGAACTCCCACCTCCCCCCGGGTTGGTGACCACGGGGGTGATGCTGCTGATGGAGAGGGGAGAGCGTGGGCAGGGGGTGAGCGTGTGCCCCTCTTTGGGGTGTGGGTCCTGCATCCCCCTGCCAAGCAGCAGCTCTGGGCACTGTGGGTGATGCCATCAGGTTGAGATGGCATCGGGTGGTGCTGTCCCTGGCTGTCACCCACCCCGAGGAAGGCGGGCGGGAAAGGAGGGGACAAAGGGACGGGCGAGTGGAGGTCCAGGCTGCTCTGAGCTTTGCTGTCAGCACTACCTGGCAATGGAATTTATTCAGCCTTGAATAACATTATCATGTAATTGGGTAAATATTACGGGCCCGTGGGTGGCCGTCACAGGGCTGTGGGTGCCCCGAGATCTCCCGTGGGTGCAGAGCTCCCGGGGACATGCCCGTGGAGCCACCCCACGGCTGGGAAGTGATCAGAGAAGAGCCTGCCCCACGCTGAGGGTTTAGAGGAGATTAGCAGGGCTTTCCCAGGCCTGAGTGACCCGGGAGAAAATGAAGAGACTTAATCAAGGGAGAGAGTGAAGGATTCCCAGGGAGAAGAGCAGCATCCATGGATTTGGGTGTTTTCTGGATGCTGACAGCTCCTGAGGGACCACCTTTCCACCTCCACGCCACATGGAGCAGCTCCAGGTGCCTGCCTGCTGCCCGTAGCCCAGCCTGGCAGTGCTGGGGGATTTTTGGGGAGGGGAGAGACCCCTTGCAGAGGGGCAGACCTTATGGGGTGGCACAACGGGCATCTCTGGTGCCAGGTGCCATCTCCACGTGCCTGGGCTATAAAAGGGGTCTCGCCGGGAGACATCCCGCTGCCATTGCACGTTGGGTACGAGATATAATCACACCTGCAGAATTTTTATTACTCTTTTGATTGGATTAATTAATCATTCAGTGATAACTGCTCATTAGGCATTCCAACGATCAATACTAATCACTTAATTACTCGGCGTATTACAGCTCGGGAAGGTCTGCTCGTTCCTAATTAGATTCTCTGGACAATCCACCCCTGAGCGCTGCAGGGCCCGGCAGCAGGGATTTTGTGGCTTCTCGAGCCTCTCTCAGCTTTGGCCCAGGCGTCTCATTTCCCATATCCCACGAGGGTTTCATTCTGCCTGCGTGCACCACTCTCGGCCCCCCAAAACTCGGGCTTGAGATGTGGGGAGCTGCCCCAGGAGGGTGAGATGGGAGATGCTGGTGGGTACCAGGGGATGCTGGTGGGTACCAGGGGATGCTGCTGAGCCCCAGGCATCAGGAATGACTTTGTGGCACAGAGGGGACTTCATCACAGGCAGCAGCCCTGGCAGCACAAATACCAAAAATCATCTCTGTGCTTAACCCTGCGGAGTCTCCGCAGGCAGGAGTCGGGGTGGAGGTGAGGGGCTCGGGACGGGCAGGGCTTATTCTCAACCTCCTGAGCCAGCACCGAGGGGGGTGGGAGACAAATCCTGCTGAAGAAGGGTTAGGGGAGTGAGAAAATAAGCATTTCAGGCCGGGAGGGAAATAAGGAATTTATTGGTGCTGGAGAAGAAGAGCTGTTTCCCCATAGATGCGAAGGAAAGCAGCATGTGGCAGCACCAGGACCTTCCTCATCCTCACAGCTGGCTCAGCTACCGGGTACCCAGCAATGCATCCTCCTGCCTCTGCTGCTTCCCAAATTACCATAAAAAAATGGTAAAAAAATTACCATAAAAAAAAAAATAATAATAATAAAAAAATATATAAATAAAAAAAAAAAATCACAAAGGCTCTCTCTTTTACTAGGCTAATTAAAACTAAAAATAAGCCGTGTAAGCTGCAGAGAGCCACCCTGGCTTCAGGAGGAGGTGACACCCTGCAGGAGGAGAGCTGCGGGAGGACGGGGTGATATGAACCCGGCCCCAGTACCGGGGGGGACGTCGTGGGCCATGTCTGCTGGCAGGGAGGTGAGTGTGGGGGTCACGGCACGGGGCTGGCCCCGCATGGCACAGGACCAGTGGGGACCTCCTCGGTGCCAACAGAAGGCAGCAAACAAGCTGTGGGATTTGGGGTGTTTGGGGTCGGTTTTGTCGTTATGCTCGTTATTTACCGTGTCCCCCCGGGGGGGGCCAGCACAGGCCTTGGGTAGTCGGTCCCCGGGCGCCCGCTGCTTGACACTGAGGAGGAACCACCGGGCATGAAGCGAGCAGCTTGTTTGCAAAGGTCATTTTGAGTCAAATTCAGATGGAAGGAAGCAATCTGAACCGCGAAAAGGGGACGAATGGATAATCTGAAGAATTACTAATAGCAGGCGAGGAATTATTTTAACAACGGCCTCACGATTGACCCTCCTGGACCGTTTTCCATCATATTTGTGTGTCTCTCTCCCTCCCCTTTGCTCCAGCTTCCCTCCCTGTGCTGCACCCCCCTGGGCGAGAGGCTGTCCCTGGCCTGTCTGCTCGCTCACAGTCTGACACAAAGCAGCCCCTGTCTCGCCGGGAGGGTTCCCTGCCCAGACTCAGTGCAAACAGGGAGGACAGACGCTGCTGACGCTGCTGCTGGCGTTTCAGATCCAGAAGGGAGAGAGCCAGGAGGGGAGAGAGCAGGGGCCATGGCTGGTCTCAGCCCTGGGGGGCACACAATCCCCCCCCCGGGGCCATGCTCACAGATTGCTCGCTGCAAACTCGGGGGGCTCCTCCAGGCTGCCACCTGAAATAGCTGTAAATAAAAGCCAAGCTGCTGCGAGTGCTGGGGGACCAGCATCTCCACAAAACCCCCTCTGCCAGGGTCACCCACCAGCCCCCCGGCTGGGACACCCTGTGTGGGACCCCCAGGCGGTGGGAGTGAGCCTGAGGGTGGGATCCCTGAGGGGGTGGGATCACCGGGTGTGTGGGAACCCTATGCTGTGGAGTGGGACCCCCAGATGGGATCCCTGGGTAGGTGAGACTCCTGTGCTGTGGAGTGGGACCCCCATGCTGTGGGGTGGGATCCCCAGGTGGGTAGGACTCTTGTGCTGTGGGGTGGGACCCCCCGGTGGGATCCCTGAGTGGGTGACAGTCTCATGCTGTGGAATGGGTCCTCTGAGTGGGATCCTTGGGTGGATGGGACCCCCACGCTGTGGGGCTGGACCATCGTGCTGTGGGGTGGGATCCCCGGGTGGGTTCCCTGGGTGGGTGAGACCCCCGTATTGTGTGGTGGGACCATCG
>NW_015090846.1:3634011-3666782 GCF_001431845.1 Calidris pugnax | reverse complement strand
GCATCCCGGCACAAAGGGAGGCTCCGCTGCCGTCCCCCCCCGCCGGCCGGTGCAAGGGGCCGGGGACCGGCACCGGGGGGAGCTGGAGCGGTACTGGGAGGACCTGGAGCGGTACTGGGAGCTGCAGGCAGTTGCACAACCCGCACTCGGCGGTGCTGGGGGGGCCGTGCAGCACCGGGGCAGCCCGTCCCTCCTCAGGGAATGGAGCAGCCGGTGCAGCGGTGGGGGGGAAGGTGATTCCTTCCCTCTTTTTCTTTCTTTTTCGTTGATTTATCCCCCCTTCCCATCCCTGAGATGCCGGGGGTGGGGGGGTTGGGTACCCATCTCAGTGCCCCCAGGGACCCAGCAGTGATGGGGCTGGAGATGCTGGCCTGGGTGTCTTCTCTGCAGCCATGGGATGAGAAACCCTGGCTCTGGGGAAGGTCCTGGACCAGGGAGGTGACCCCGCTGGAGGGGAGAAGGGGAGACATGGGAGGGGGGGTGTGGTGGGCAGAGGATGCTGGCAGGAGGTGGGCACAGAGCTGGGGCAAAGCCCACTGGGTGCGGGAAGGGGTGCACAGCCAAGGGGGGGGGCGTTTAGGGGGGTGACTGTGGGTCCCCAGGGGCAGCCAAGAGCTGGATGGGTGCTGAGGCTGTGTCCAGCTTTGGGCCCCCTACCATAAAAAAGCCATTGAGGTGCTGGAGCGGGTCCAGAGAAGGGCGACAAAGATGGTGAGGGGTCTGGAGAATAAGTCTTATGAGGAGAGGCTGAGGGAGCTGGGGTTATTCAGCCTGGAGAAGAGGAGGCTGAGGAGAGACCTTCTTGCTCTCTCCAACTCCCTGAAAGGAGGGTGTAGAGAGGTGGGGGTCGGTCTCTTCTCTCAAGTCCCAGGCGACAGGACAAGAGGAAATGGCCTCAAGTTACACCAGGGAAGGTTCAGGCTGGATATTAGGAAAAATTTTTTCACTGAAAGGGTTCTCAGCCATTGGAATGGGCTGCCCAGGGAGGTGGTTGAGGCACCATCCCTGGAGGTGTTCAAAAGAGGGGTTGATGTAGTGCTGGGAGGTATGGTTTAGTGATGATGCTCCTTGTTTGTTGTGTGGGTGTCTATTTTTGTCAGTGAGGTTGACGGTTGGACAAGATGATCTTTAAGGTCCCTTCCAACCTAGAAGATTCTGTGATTCTGTGAGATGGGCCTTTGGCTGCTGAGCCGCCCCTACAGAGTCTCTTCTTCCAAGACAAAGGGCCTGAGGAGGGGTTGTGTGGGGCTGCAGCGGTGGGTGAGGGCTGGAGACTGGGGTCTGGAGACTCTGGGTGCAGAGTGAGGGTGGGTGGGAGCTGGGGACAGCCCTTGTGCTGGGGTCACCTGCACAGATATCCCACGGGAAGGGGGGGTGACAGCCACACCGAGCTGTCCCTGGGAGCACAGCCAGCCCTGGCACGGTCCCCGGCATGAGCCCTGCTGTGAAACAACCCCCGTGTCCCCCGGGAGCTGCAGGGGAAGCAGGGGGATGGAGCAGGATTTTGTGATGCTGCATCCATTTTGCCTTTGAAGTCAGCCCGGGCCCAAAGTCACCTCCAGGTCCCTCAAAGTCACCCTAAAAACTAAACCCAGCGACTCACACAAGCGGAGGTATCACCCTGTGGTGCTGGGTGACAGCCCAGGTGATGGGCAGGGAGGACCTTGTGCCTGGAGACTCATGTCCTGGGGGAAACCTTAGCATGGGCTACGAACCCAAAATGACCACAGCCCGGTGGGAGCTCTCATTGCAGTGCATCCCTCACCCCTGTGGCTCTTTCCACCATTTAGAGGGACGGTGACGCCAGCTGTCCCCACACCTCAATCCTGACCCCCCCTTCTGCCCCGGGAGCGTGATGGATGCTTGGGCTGAATAAGCAAAAATGGACATTTTGGCAATTCCGGGGCTTTCCCAGGATGTGTCTCTAGTGGGAAGTCCATGGAAAGGGCCCCTTTGCTGAGGGCAGGATCCTGATGGGTCACGTACCCATCATTGGGTGGTTTTCGGGGGGGTCTGTGGCGCTGGGGAGGGTCTCAGGGGTGGCAGTGGTGTGTGTGTGACTTGAGGGACCCGAGCTGGTTCTCAGCTCCTGGGAGCAGCCACCCGGCCTTTGCTGTGTCCCCGCCGTGGTCAGGTTCTCTTTTAACAGGCATTAATTAGCGGCGCCGTTGCTCGAGGAGGCAAAGGGGGCATGGTGGCCTGCTTCACACTTCGGCATTTCCAGTTCACATGGAAAATGTCACGCCATGAAGCCCGTTGGTCGGGGTCGAGCCGAGCCCGTGGGGCAGGAGGGTGGGAGTCTCCACTGGCCCCCGTTATTGCCGTGGGGCAGAGCCCTGGGAGCGCTCGGCGAGGGGCCAGGAGGTAGCATTTTGGAGGTGGAAGCAGTTTTGGGCTACAAGACCCAAACGAGCATCCCTGGCAGGTTTTAACGGTGCCGCATCCTCTCGGATCCAGCCCTGTCCCAGCTGCGGGTGGTGGTCTCACTGGCTGATGGGGTGCAAGGAGAAGGGAGGGTTTGGAGGTGGCCACTGGCCAAGGGCTCTCTGGGCCTGGCGTGAAGCAGGAATTATCTGTGGGATATCGCAGGGAATGGGGTGTTTGAGGGAAGGATTAATTCCCTGCCCTTGGGGATCTGCGCCGTGTTACACAGGGGTCAGGTGAACAGCCTCTGATGCGGGGAGGCCAGATGGCAGCAGCGCCGCTGTCACGGGGGCAGAAGGGGAAGAAACAAAAGCCAGAAAAAGAAAATCACAGCCCCGAGGCTCCGGGATGTTTGCAGGGAGTATTATCCCTGAGCTTCCAGCTCCGTTACTCGCCCGCTCCCACGCAGGAGGTGGTGGTGGCAGCATCCCCTGCCCCTGGGGCTTTGAGAACGGGGGTCTCTGCCGAGAAGGGGCTCCCCAGGGCAGGAGAGGAGCCTCTCACAGCCCCGATGGTGAACCCCAGGGGTTGCAGAGAGCGGCAGGCTCTGCCTTTGTGATGGGGAGAGCCACAGCTCCCAGGCTCGGGATGCACAGCATCCAGCTCCTTGCAGCCCAGAGCTGTAATCCCCCTGCTTTTAGGGAATTTTAAGTGACCTACTTGCAGCAGGAGTTGCATAATAGTGAATATATATATATATATATATATACACACAAAAAGACTGAAGGTTCCACCAATGCTCAGTTTGGTTTTATAGAAGAAGTTGTCCTTGTCCAGCCGCCGCCGATCGGCGCCGAGCCTTGGTTTTCTTTTTTACCCACATTTTCTTTTCCCTTCCAGAGTCGCCTCCCGGGCATCAAGGTGAAATACCTGCTGGTGGTGTGGCTGGGCATCTTCGTGGGCAGCTGGGTGGCCTACATGCATTATTCCTCCTACTCCGAGCTCTGCCGTGGCCACATCTGCCGGATGATAATCGTGAGTGGTGGTGGCCAGTAGCCCCCATGGCCGTGCCGGTCCCCGTTTGGGGTGCCTGGGGTGAACAAGACCCCCATTTCCAGCCCTCTCCCCGAGCCCTGGGGGGGGATTTGCAGCTGGGCAGGCAGTGCCAGGGCAGCATCTGGGCTGAGGAGCTCTGCTGGCGGCTGCTTCCCCGGCGTCACGCGGAGCCCAGAGCGGGAGAGGTGACCTTATCCTGCCGGGGCGACAGCGACACGATTTAATGAGATGTCGGAGGGAAACGGGCCAGGGCAGATTAATGTCTGTGGAGATGAAGTTGCAATGTCAGCGCAGGATCTGCGGGCAGGGAGAGCATCGTGCCAGCCCCCCCCTCCCATCCCCACACCGCTGCAGAGACGGAGAAAAAAGGGGGGGGACGGCCAGTCCGTGGGTCCCTCTGTAACTCCTGGCGTGCCCCAAAGAAAGCACCACCCTGCACAAAGAGTACATCCCTCATGGGGGGTTGGCTCGATGCATTTTGCCCCCACCTGGGGTTTGCAGTGGGGCGCAGTCAGCTCAGCTCCCCACAGCACCCTCAGGGCCCCCCCAGGATGGCTGTGGCTGCCCCACGGCAGGGGAGCAGGTCGCCCACCCCAGCCCAGGGGAGGAGGGGGGGATGCCAGGCTCTGGCTGAAAACGCCTCCTGGCTCATCAGTCCTTGGGCAGAGAAGGGAGGCAGGAATTGCCATAACAACAGCGACGATCGTTTAATTTGATTTTCTGCATGACTCTGAGCACGGGGTCTTGTGTGCTGATTCCTGCTCTGAGCTGGGGGTTTAAAACACCGTGTCCCCCCTCAGCAGGTCAGAGGGTCAATGCCCGTCCCTGTCGGGGGGGGAGGAAAAAGAGGAACAAGATGCAGTGATTTTTTGTGGCTCCCGTTTCCAGCCCTGAGCCTGTTGTGCCCTCGCTGTGAAGCTGCAGCTTCTCCTGATGCCTCCAGCTCCCGACTGAGCTGCCCGGCTTGAGGGTCAGAGCCACCCTCTGTCCCTGTCCCTGCCCCTGCCACCGCCTGGGCCGGGGCCAGCCCATTTCACAGCTCAGCCCCTCCATCCTCATCCTCACCCAGCTCCATGTGCCCTCCCCTCCAGCCCTGGCAGCTCCCCAAGCCCCTGGAGCAGGAGCAAATCCCCTGTGGTCCCTCCAGCATCACGGAGGGAGGGGTCCCTGCCAACCCAGCCCCATTTGTCCCCACTGCCTGCAGCTGGGGGGGCTCTGCCCACAGCTGCTGCCTGTTTGGCCAGGGCTCAGCCCCAGGTGCACCTCCACACTCCTCTCCCCATACCTCCCCCATTAAAGTCCCTCCTCTGGGGCCAGTAGAAATATTTGGGTCTCAGAGCAGAGATTTTGGGCAGGGATTTTTTTGGAAGACACAAGGTGGGGAGTTTGGGGGGGAGCTGGAAGGAGCTGGGCTCTGAGCAACTGGCACTGCCTCTCCCCAGTGAAGGTCTGAGGACGAGGTGCTCCCCTCCCTCCCAGACACCCTGAACTGGCCAAAATGGCTACCAAGATGCAGATGATGATGCCCAAAGCCACCTGCACGCCCTGTGGCACGGCTGGGGTCCCCTGTGGCTGGTGGCACCTCACAGGCTGCCAAACCTGAGGCCAAAGTGATGGGGTGGTGACCCCAAGCAGCCCCTCTGTGCCCGAGAACCTCAAATCCCAGGAAAGAAGAAATTGTCAGCAGTTGGAGATACCAGTCTTGCCTCCAAACAGCCTACGTGGCTTTAAAATCAGATGTGCTTCTTTTAAGGGGTGTTTTTCTCTGCTGTAAGAGACTTGCATGAACTTAAGAGGGTTCACCGAGGACACGATGGCATCGATGATGTCAGGTACACAGGGTACATTGAAAAAACCCGAAGTTCTGGCCAAAGTGCTGCTGCAGGAAGGGGGGGATGAGGAGTTTGGGCACAGCAGGTGATGGGCACAGGGCTGGTGGCAGCACAGGAGGCTGGGGGGGCTCACACACCCCCAGCTGGTGTGTCTGGGGTGCCCCAGATCACAAGCTGTGGGACTGAGCCTGGATCCATCAGGCTTCTTTGGGCAAATAGGGAGCTCCTGCCACTGAGCTCCTCTCTCTGCCTTCCCCTCCCCAGTGTGACCAGTACAAGAAAGGAATCATTTCTGGCTCCACGTGCAAAGACCTGTGTGAGGAGCGCAGCCTCCTCTTCCAGCACTGCCTCTCCTCCTCTCCCACCCAGCAGGTAGGTCTCTGCCCCAGGATCTCCTCTGCTCCTCACCCCGTCCCTGGTACCTGTCCCAAACTGAACCAAACCCCTCTTCTCTGCACTTGCTGGTCTTCTCCTCCCGTCTCTGCTGTGTCCCCTCTCCTTTGCCCCAGGTTTACACTGGGCTCTGGAGGGAGAGGGAGGTGATCATCAAATGCGGCATCGAAGAAGCCTTGAAGGCAGACAGCCACCCAGACTCCGTGCCCAGGAGGGACGTGGTCCTCTTCGACAAACCCACCCGAGGGACGTCGATGGACGAGTTCAAAGAAATGCTCCTCAACTTCCTGAAGGTCAGTGCGGAGGGTTCCTCTGGGATCTTGCGGCCCCGAGATGCCACTTGTGAGTCAGAAAGACTAATTGTGTCTCCCCTTCCCCTTAAATGAGAGCTCCTCTGGCCCACGCTCCCCCATCAGCTGCTGGGTGCTGTCTGGCTCCTTACCCCCACTGCAGGGCGAGTACTGGGTTAGCCTGGAGAAACCTCCCTTCTCACTCAGGAATCTAATTTACAGGGCGTTAGTAGCCACAGTCCCCACTGTGATGGGGGTGTCTGTGCTGGGCAGAGCTTATTCACAAGCCCATGGGCAGGGACACCTCCCACCAGACCAGGTTGCTCCAAGCCCCCTCCAACCTGCCCTTGAACCCCTCCAGGGATGGGGCAGCCACAGCTTCTCTGGGCAACCTGGGCCAGGCTCTCACCACCCTCACACCAAAGAATTTCTTCCCCAGATCTCATCTCCATCTCCCCTCTTTCAGTGTCAAACCCTTCCCCTTTGTCCCATGGCTCCCCTCCCTGACCAAGAGTCCCTCCTCACCTTTCCTGTAGCTCCTTCAGATACTGGAAGGGGCTTCAAGGTCTCCCCGGAGCCTTCTCTTCTCCAGGCTGAACCCCCCAACTCTCAGCCTGTCCCCACAGCAGAGGGGCTCCAGCCCTCCCAGCATCATCCTTCCAACCACACACAATGCTACAGAACCAGATTTGTTCGAGGGGGGTGGCTGTTTCCTCCTCTCCCGCCCTCAGTTCTTTGCTTCCCCAGCTCAGTGTCGTGATGTGAAACCCAAACACAGGGAGCTACAAGGCTCTGATGCTCCTTCTTGTTCTGTTCACAGTCCAACCTGGGGGATCAGCCTTCTCTTGCAGCCCTGGTGGGCCGGATCATCTCCATGGCAGATGTGAACCGGGATGGGAAGGTGTCTTTAGCAGAGGCCAAGTCCGTCTGGGCGCTTCTTCAGCTCAATGAGTTTCTTCTCATGCTCTCCTTGCACGAGAAGGAGCACACTTCCAAACTGCTGGGGCACTGCGGGGACCTCTTTGTCACGGAGAAGATCCCCCACACCTCCCTCTACGGCGTGGATGTCCCCCCTTTCCTCCAGTCTCTGCTGCCTTCGGTCGTCCACCAAATCATCCACCAGTGGTTTGCACCAGCCTGGCCCCGGCGGGCAAAGATTGCCATCGGCCTCCTGGAGTTCGTGGAGGAGATATTCCATGGGACCTACGGGAACTTCTACATCTGCGAGACCGGCTTCAAAAACGTGGGCTACAACGACAAATACGACTTCAAGATGGTCAACCTGCGGAAGGTGGCGACGGAGATGACAATCCGAGGGTTCCTCAAGGGCCGTCACTGTGAGCAGAACGTGGACTGCACCTACGGGCAGGACTGCACGGCCACCTGCGACAAGCTCCTCAAGCAATGCAAGAGCGAGGTGGTGCAGCCCAACCTGGCCAAGGTCTGCGGGTTGCTGCAGGACTACCTGCTCTACGGGGCGCCGCTGGAGCTGAAAGAGGACCTGCAGAAACAGCTCCGAACTTGCATGACCCTCAGCGGCTTGGCCAGCCAGATGGAAGTCCACCACTCCCTCGTGCTCAACAACCTCAAGACCTTGCTCTGGAAGAAGATCTCAAACACCAAATATTCCTAACGGGGAGGGGAGGGGTGGGGGGTGGGAAGCACAGCCCGGGAGTTCAGCATCCTCACTCTTGGAGTCAATCCAAGGGCTGAAGGCCTGTTTCTTCCATCTTTTCCCTTCCCACCAGGAAAAATACACCCTGCCCGGGGAGCTGAGCGCATCCGCGGCCCCTTCTCCTTCATGGAAACCCAAGCTTCATGACTTCCACCACCCAGCAGGACCATGGCTAGTTGGGAAGAGCGTGCTGCGGAGCTGGGATACCGGGATGGATGAGCAGGAGTGGGGGGAAGGAAGATGACACGGGGAGCAAGAAGGAAGGGGAGCCCAGCTGGACACATCCAACTCCTCCTCCATGGCCAGGAGAGCAGCAGAGAGACGGGAATGAATCATTCATGCTGTACTTGTCACATCCTCTTTTGATGAACGGCTCTGATGTAAATAAATAGCTTTTACGTGAATCACACCCGTACATCGATAGCGAAATGGCAGCCTTTAAAGTACCAGCTTGCTTGTGAGCTCAAAAAGGAGAAAAAAACAAAAAAAAAAGGTAGATTTTCCCTATTCAGAAGTCTCTCCTTCAGCGTCTGAGTCACCCGCCCTCAGATCCAGCTGTAACTTAGGAAGGAGAAAAGCAGAGAATCCTGGTGGTTCTGTCATTCCCCCTTTTTTTAAGTGCCTGACCCCCCCGACAGCGGAGCCACCGTTCCCTCTCACCTGGAAGCACCCAAGGCCAAGGATAATTTAAAGGAAAAGGGCTAAACGTGAACAATTCCGAGGGGTTACCGCGTGTGCTGCCTGCAGCGGGGATAAAGCCAACTTTTTGGGTTAATTCTCCTAAAAACTAAGCTGGGTTTGCGCCACAGAGGTTGGAGATTTAACACCAGAATAACCCAGCGCTTCTCCCGTTACTGAAATGAATTTCCAGGCAAGTTTTCTGCAGTGCTTCAAGACGTTTGTTTGGCTGTGTAAATAAGACCAGGCCTGTTTCCTTGGAGTTCACACTTACAACAACCTTTTTTAAAACTCTGGGTGGGGAGGAAGAGTGTGTGTCAGCCACCCCGAGCTTGCCCTGTTCCTGGCACAGTCCTATTCCTGCTGATGGACCACCAGTGCTTTTGCCAACCATCCCTCAGTGGAGTGTGTGTGTCACAAGGACAATCACGGAGAAAAACCCCACACCTGGGAGCACCTACAGCCCGTGAAGGTGATGGGGTAGCACCATGGCCACGAATTTATGGGCCCTCTGGAGCAGAGATATCAGCATTTCCTCCTATTAATTTATAGGATCATTGTTCCCTCTCTCTGGGGACAGTTTGGTGTCACCACTGCTCTACATCCAGCTCCCGCTGAGAAGTTGGGCTTCCCAGTATAATTCCCTGGTGGGAAGGTGGAGTCTTGGTGAGGTTTGTGTGTTTGAAGGGTGAGGAGTTCCTCAGCCCCTCAGAGCCACCCTTCATCGGGTCCTAAAACCACAGAGCTGGGCCAAGGCCCCACACTGGTGTGAACTGGTGCGTACTGGTGTGTACTGGTGCAGGTTCCCCTGCATGGGAGCTGTCAGGAGGGTGAAGGGGAGGACTGGAACTGGGAAAAAAAACCCATGTGGCTGCTCTGGCTCCTCCTCTCTTGTCCTGCATCCCCATGGCAACCAGCGCCACCCACTAATTAATTTTCTTCTGCTATTAGAGAAAGGAACCCAACGACGGTGCCAAACCCTCTCCTCAGGTTCTCAGGAAAGCCATTTTTCACCCTCCCCCCCCTCTCTCTCTCTCTCTTTGTAATTTATTAGTACATTTTGCCCAGGTAAGCATCATTCCCACCACACTTACTCCCCGCTGCTCCCCAAGCAGCGTTAGGTAACGCAGCGGGTCAGCACCTAAAAAAGAGGAAAAGCCCATTTCTTGCTTATCTGCATAAATATCAGAACCTCTGTACGCATTTACGATGAAGTTCAAGGAGAGACACCCCCTGTACTTAAAAAAAACCCCCTAGCCAAAACAGCTTTATTATTCAAATAAAGACACTTCTGACAAGAACTGTCACATTACTGCATTATTGACCCCCCCCACCCCAGGGGACACTCCCAGGAACCGTTTATGACTCACAGCCCCAAGAGAACCGGGTTTTCTTCATCACTAATAAAAAGCCCCAGTGTTTTCAGACACGTGCTGCTCATGGTTTACAGGCTGCACTACAATACGGGAGAAAAATGACTCAAGGCGAAGTTATTTTACACTCAGGCCTGCCCCAGATTTCCCATGTTAGCTGGAAAAAGAGGAAAAGCCACAACGCAGAGAGACCAACCATCTGATCTCACCAGATGCTGCTGCTTCAGCAGCAGATTCCTCCTCCAAGGGGGTGGAGATGAGCAGCAAGATTTCTACCCTTTGTTGTTTGAAGTAAAAAACCCATCCCAGTCCTCACAGCCACAAATAAAAGTCTCAAATGCTAGCATGGGTAAAAATTATTATTACTTGGGGTGCTATAAATACACAGGTATAGTCATTTCAGGCTTATTGTAGGTAGCGTATTTATTTAGTTTTGGGGGTTATTTAAAAAAAAAAAAGCTTCATAACCACGTAGAGAAAACAGGGACTGAATCAGCAGTGATTTAGGATATGGCTGTGGAAGCAGCATGTGAGCTGGGCTGGCAGGGGGAAGGGCAGGGTTACAGCTCCCCCGACTACTCAGGAGCTCAGCAAAAGCAGGACAGACACTCGGAGCAGAACAGCTGTTAATTTTTTATATTATACATAAATACAGTCTACATTTGAGTGCCCAGGGTGCAGAGAACATTCAGAACCAAAACAGGAATCTTCAAACACAGGCACCACTAACCATTCCTTCTGCTGTAGCCACGTTTGCTGGAAATTCTAGAAATCATGGCACAATCTGCAAATAAGAAAAGGCCCAGGATGTCAGACAACTTCAAATACAGCCAGCAATAGTTAGCAATAAATGCCAATTCTAAACAGCTACTTAATCCATACCATCCAGCCTCCAGGTCACTCTGAGCTAAGGCACTGCAGCTGGGGGGGTCAGAAAATTGCTTTTAAGTTCAGAGGCAACACCTTCAGTGGATCCATGAATTACATCAGGTTTGTCTTGGACCTGTCCAAAGTCTTCTTAATATCCTAGAGGGGAAAAAGAAGCTTCATAAACCTAATATTAGGGAAGTTATAGCTGAGCTCTGTGTCGATGAGTCACAGGGAAAACTTCAGAAAGCAATTTACAAAAGAATTTACAGAACCAGAGAGCACCGTAACGGGCTCCACTCACTGCAGGCAGTGTCTGCAAACTCATGTGGATCAGGACCTAAAGCAGTGAGAGAAGCAGATGGAACTCATAAATTAGACTAATTTAGGAGAGGTTCTTTGTCACTACATCAGAACAGTTTTGGAAAAAAAAAAAAAAATAAAAAATCTTCTGGTGAGGCCAAATGTGCTCTGGCAAGTAGAGGAAAGGGGTAATTTAACAGCACGAGAGCTGGAGCTTGCTCTTGGTTACTCTTTCACTTACACTCCCTTAAAAAAAAAAAAAAAAAAAAAAATCAAAGGCAAGTTTGCCAAGCCCAGTGCAGAGACACGCTATTAATAGCACCAAGAAAGAAAAGCTGGTCTTATTCCTGCCCTCAAAGCCAAGGCATAAACCAGTTCTAAACAGTGAAGGGCTATGTTAAAGTGCAGAATTTTTTAAAATTTCTCTCAAAATTATCTCAATAGAAAAATATTCATCTTTTCCACAGCTGAGAGCCAGGTAATTCTTTCAGTAAAGCAGTATTTGTAGCCTGGGATTGCTGCTCAGTCTTGGGAAGATGGTTAACAGCAAATGCTATTAGGAGAATTGTAACAGCCACCCCATGGCTCACAGGGTGAAGTTTTAATGAGAGCATCATTAGGTGCTCACTACCCCACAGGATCCTTGATGGGAGTAAAGTCTGATGAAAAAACCCTTTAAATATGTATTTCAGGGTTTAAAGAAGCCAGGAAATTAAAGTGGAAGACTCACTTCTTCAGGCATGCCTCTTTGCATAACTGTATCCCCAACAACCTTATTAGCATTCTTTTCCAAAGCCACTGCTGGTAGCCAGTGACTTTTCCCAATTAAATGGCTCATTTTGCAGCCAGCAGTTCCCCACGTGGTTAATGGCACCTTTGGCCCTCATAATGCCCATTTAATGAGAACATTTTCCACCATTTAGCACTGCCAGGTTCTGTCAAGCCGTTAGTCACCCACAAAGCCTCTCCAGAGTGTCACAACAGCATCCATCTGCAGCCAGGGCTTCTCTCCCAAATTGTTCCAGTGACAGCAGCAGCTCACTTGCACCACGTCACCCCAGAGAGGACAGTGACACCCACAGCTATTCGGATATATTGACACCTATTGCCTTTTATTTCTTTTTTTTTTCATTATGCCTAAGGCACAAGCTCGTTATTTTGCACATCTGTGACACAAACATGTTTTTCAGTAGCATTTGGGGTCAGCCTGGGGCAGTCCCAGAGCCTGTTCCGTTATCGCAGGCACTCAAATATACATCAAAGTGGGAGCTCTCAACAGAAGTGTCTTGTTCTGACTCCCAGCTGCCCTTAAAAAGACACATTTTGGGAGCTGAGAAAGGCAGTTTGAGGAAGGGAAATAAAAAAATTAATCACAAGAGTGTTTAAGATTGCTTACAAAAATTACTGCATTAGTGAAACAGAGGAACCTGAAAGCACTCCACCTGAAGTAGGGGTTTGTCAGCAAAAAAAAAAAATAAAAATACTGAATATTAAGTTCTTTCTGCCAAGTATGCACTAGTAGCATTTAATTTTTTATGGTTTTTTATTTGCCCATGTCCCACAAAAAGTCAGGAGGGACAAGACTGTACCAACCCAGTGCCTTCTGCCCAGACACGGACCGTTTTGGAAACATGCTGAGGTTTAGCACATTTCCAAGAAATGACTAATACCCACCTTCAACATCTGAAGCAAGTTTTCCAGAACTCACTCCCGTTCTCAAAAGTAACTGTAAGAAGAAAAAAAGATCTTCACTTCGGGTTTTTTGGGGGAGGGGGTAGTTTGTTTGGTTGTTTTTCCTCCCCCTTTCCCCCCCACCAGCAGGATATAAAGCTGCATTTCAGAAGACTGACGACTGCACCTTCTGGTCCAACTTACTCCATTCCCTTGGAAGTCAAAATGTTGTTGGCTGAGTTCTTTATTAATGCTGGGAACAGGGTGCAATTTTCTCCACATGCCAAATCCACACCTAACTATTTACTTGTATATAAATAGAATTTAAGAATAGAGCTGTCACTTCTATTTGTCCTTGCAAACAAACAAAAAAAAAGAAAGGATCTTTCCCCAATGCAGTTAAAATTGGCATCTTTTTAACTCTTTTCAAAGGAAATCTGCTCCATCTTCCACCAAGTCTCTGGAGGATGAGGTATGCATGGAAACAGTGTCAAACTACTCATCTCTGAGCAGTTACACATTTCAGGCACAGGAAGCACCTTCATCTCCAACCTCTAACGACATTAATTTGTCAGGAGAGCAAATCTCCAAGGACTCAAGACTATTAGAATAAATAATACTGGAGTTTGCCATTCCTCTGTACCAATAAAAGATACGAGTTTCAAGAAACCTGATTTAGCTTTTAACATTGTGAGTAAAACATAGAAGTTTTACTTCTAAAACATTGAATGTGATGGCAGGAAAGTCAGTTAGATCTCTTATCTGTCTCATAAACAAGGTATTCATTAAGCAAATGACAGTCACGCTGTACCTTCTGTACCCTGCCCATCATTCACAATTTAAGATTAATAATAAAGAGGAAAAAAACCAAACAAAACAGGAAAAGCAAGAAATAATTGTCAGGTTGCTCATCATTCCTGAGTGCCCACAGGTTGCAGAGCACTAGCAAAGACGTTGCCTTTTCCTCTCTGCCACCCAATGACACAGACATGGCACTGCAGCCACATCTGCAACACGAGCTGGGGCAGGGAGCTGTTCCACAGCAGAACTTCCACCCACTGCTGCTCACCTCGGGTCTTGAGACCTCCTGGGCCCACCACGTCACAGGGCTTCCTTTGGAAAAGAAGCAGAAAAATATAGACAGCTTAGACACACTTCAAAACCTGGTTATATGGTTACTGGCTCACTCATGACAGATATTTGAAATGTCCAGCAAGAGAGGAAAACTAAAGATATAAATGCAAAGTGTAGGTGTGGGTTTTTTCAGAGAGGAAAAGGGTTGATAGCCACCAGCATGTGGCTGTGCTCCCAGTGATGTCACCAACGTGCCACGTGGCTTTAGAACAGATCACTCTGACTCATTCTTCTGTAATATAAATCTACTTTCCAACAGGATCCTACCGTTTTCAAGGCCAAATAATCAGAAAGCCACACACAGCCCTCCTGCTGCAAACCCACTGCAGGTCAAACACAACCTTCCTCTGCTGTTTCATACAGATCTCGCATTGAAGGCAATTAAAACCAAAACCGAAGGGGAAGGCTTCCTTTCTCAAGAGTCTCCTATTAACCAGCCTATTTATAATTAGTGTCAGGCTATCAATCACTCTGAGTGCTCACGGGCTGCAGAGCAAACGAGCGTAGAATATAGCCTGTCTCTCTCTGCCACCTAATGACACAAAGATGCCACCACAGCCACCTTTGCAACGCCTGTGGCAGGCTGAAAAAAAAAAACCACCACAAAAAACAACCCCAAAGACTGAGAAATGTGATAATTACACCTATTTGCAAGAACGAGATTATACCACCTACTCATAAAGTAGTATTAAAGCTCTCCTCTGCGTTAAGCACCGCTTACCCTTGATTTTTCAAGATGCACGATCTTTTTCGCTTCACCCTTTGTCTTCTGCCAGGCTGAAAAAAAAAGACAAATAAAAAAGAAATGGAGAAGGATACAGTTAAAAACGCGTTGTTTAGCTGACTGCTTAACAACCTTTTTTGTTAACTACGCCACTTGACAAAAAAGCAGTAGACTAAAACGTAATTACAAATCAAACCACCCAATATATCGTTTGCTAAATGGATTCACTGAATAGATTCACCTCTGGAGGCAGCGGCCCTCAATTTTCTCCCCTCGTTTAATGGAATCGCCGCCGCGTTTACTTTAATATTAGTATATTCCTATATATCAGTTTGTAACATACCCGATCCGGAGCGATGAGCACCGGACAGGGCCCTGGGGGTCCCCTGCGGGCTGTGTCCGCACATTTTGTCCCCCTGAGGCCCAGAGCCCCGGGGAGGGGGCACAGACTGACCCCCCCTTTTCCCGGGGGCCACCCAGCCCAGTCAGACCAGGTTCACCCGGCCGGACACGGGATCTCCCCCCCACACCCCATACCTCCATCCCGCCTTCCATCCCCCCCAGCACGGGAGGGGGGACCCTGCCGGGCCGTAGCCACCTCCTCACGCCGCAGCCTTCCCTCCTTCAGCGACGGGGGAGACGAGAGGAGCGGCGGGAGCGGCCGCCGCCATCAGGGCCAGGCCTCAAGGAGCTTCGCCACAACATGGCGCGGGGAAAGGCCAGCGGCCGGTGGTCGGGGTGGCGCGGGCCCTGCTGGGAAGGACCCTCCTCAGCGGGAACCAGCAGGACTGGGAGAGGCGCCATGTGCCCCGCCAGGACGGAAAGAGGCCGCTGCGGCCCTCCCCGCCTCACCCCGCCGAGAAAGGCAGCGCAGCTCCCGCCTTCCGCTTATATAGGACGGGCGGGCGGAAGCGGCGCGGGGACGATCTGCGCAGCCTCTTCCACCTCCCCTGCTGCCGCCAGCGCCCCCTGCCGGCCCGGAGGGCGCAGGGAAGGGCCCGGGACACCGGAGCGGGGCACAGGACAAGGACAGGGGGGGACACCGGTGCTGGGACCCCCCAGCCCTAAACCCACCCCGCGGAGACACAAAGGCGCGTTAGGGGCTGGGTCTCCCCTTTCTCAGCCGCACCCCGCAGTCTGCCCCTCCCCGTGGTGGTGGCAGAGTTTGGACCCTGGGACAAAACCCTCCAACCCTGGGATGCATCAGCCGGCCTTGTGTCCCCTCGTTGTGTGTCCCCTGGCTTTGTGTCCCCCTGGCTGTGTGTCCCCCTGGTTGTGTGTCCCCCTGGCTTTGTGTCCCCTCCCGCCCCTGGTCCACGATGCCTCGACGGTCCCCCCCCTGAGACCACAAAACCTGCCAGAGGCTCCCCCTGTACCTCCCATTTCACAAGGGATGAACGAAAAACGATCACAGCAACCTTTATTTATACCAAGAAGCAGCCCGAGATACAAGTGGTTTCAGGTGAGATCACAAGCTCAAGAACGGGAAGGCCACAGGACAAGAGACCCCTCCTTCCAAAAGGGACAGGAGCTGGCTCTGCCCTGGCTCTGTCTCCCCTCACATCGCTCTGGATAATTTTATTTTGAGCTGGAGAGACCGCCCTGGGACCTCTTTGTGGTGGCAGAGCTGCTGGGTCCCTTCCACAACCAGCCCAGCTCCACCAAAAGCTGGTGCTCTGGGTGCAGGGCCAGAGGGAGCGGAACAGGATGCCCATCACCAAGGCTCTGGGCACGGCCAAGCCCATCCCTCGGGCTCTATTTGGCCTCCGCTTTGCTCCGCAGCTCGTCGATGACCTCACTCTGCCTCCTCTTGTCCTTGGCGCGGATGATGGCCATCCTGAAGAGCTTGCAGTAGAGCTCCATGGCGCTGGGGCTGTCGTCATTCCCGGGGATGGGGTAGGTGATCAAACAGGGGTTGCAGTTCGTGTCCACCACCCCCACCGTGGGGATGTTCATCTTGGCGGCATCCCGGATGGCCACGTGGGGCTCGAAGACGTTGTTGAGGCTGCTGAGGAAGACGATGAGGTCGGGCAGGCGGACGCCGGCCCCGAACTGGATGTGTGCGTTGGTGAGCAGGCCGCCCTGCCAGTAGCGCGTGTGGGCGTACTCCCCGCACTCCCGCGCCGTCCTCTCGACCAGGTGGCAGAACTGGCGCCTGCGGCTGATGAAGAGGATGATGCCCTTGCGGTAGGCGATGTGGGCGGTGAAGTTGAGAGCCAGCTGGAGGTGCTCCATGGTCTGATCCAAGTCGATGATGTCCTGGTCCAGGCGGCAGCCGAAGATGTAAGGCTCCATGAACCTGCTCGGGGACAGAGGGAGGGCGACACAAGGGGACGCGGGGATGGGGAGCTACAGGCATCCAGCAGTGCTTCCAAACGCGGTGGTGGCCCCAGGGAAACATTGCCACATCCCAGCTCCCACCCAATATCACAGAATCACAGAATCTTCTAGGTTGGAAGGGACCTTAAAGATCATCTTGTCCAACCTAACTGACAAAAATAGACACCCACACAACAAACAAGGAGCATCATCACTAAACCATATCAGAGGAGCTTCCTGCAGCATCTGTCCCAGCCAGGCTCTGGGGGGAGCATGTCCCATACCCCATCGGTGCCCATGTTGAGTGGGATCCCTGCACTTCTGCAGGGCAGTAACATTGCCCAGGACGAGTTGTGGGTCTGCAGGGGCAGTTCCAGCCCCACACCGACCCAGTGCAGCCCCCCAAAGGCTCACACGCTGTGGGGAAAGGCTCCTGATGTCAACGAGGGCCGGACGACGACAAGGGGTCACTCACCGATGGCGACATCCCTTTTTATGCCCCAGGTGCACCCGAGCATCGAAGAGATCTTTGAGGGTGAAGAGCTCCTTCACGTTGAAGAAGTCGGGGTGGCTGAGAGGCTCGGAGAGCAGCTTGTCATCCGCAGCTGAGAGAAGGGGGAAAAATAATGAATAAATCACTGTTCCCTCACTCTTCCCTGCTGTTGTGTTGGCAGGGGATGAGCTGGGACCGGAGAAAGCCCCTTGATGAAAACAGCAAGGGCCTGGAGATGACAAGGACATTGCTCATGGCCTGACTCCCGGTGCCGGGGGTCCGGGGGGAAGGTGCCGGTGGGCGGCAGCACTCACCGTGGGGCCGGGCGGCCGGTGCCAAGGCCGGGACGCTGCTGTAGAGACGCGGGGCTGCTGCGGGGAGAGAAACACGGGGGTCACACGGAGGGACCGGACCGGGCCGGGCTCGGTGGGACCGGGGTGGGCTCCACCACCCGCTCACCTGCCCGCAGGAGCCGCGGCACCGCCATGCTCCCTGCCCGGGCGAGCGGGAGGAGCAGCAGGAGGAGGAGGAGGAAGGTCAGGAGGCTCTTTCCGCTTCCGGCGGGGCGGGGGGCGGACCCGCTGCCATCGTTACCCGGCCTCCGCGTCCCGTCGCCGGGCAACGCGCGTCCCCGCCGCCCGCTCCCCGCCGCCATGTCCCGCCCGGAGCCTGCGGGAGGCCCCGCTCCCCGCACCAGCGACTGGTACCGCACCGGCCCCGGGCTGCCCGGCCGTTTCCAGCAGCCAGCCTGCTTCCGCGGCTACGGGTGAGACCGGCCACCCAGCCCCGGCACCGGGCGAGCGCGACCCTCCGCCCCCCCCCGGTCCCGGCAGCCCCGCTGTGCTCTCCCCCCGCAGGAAACCGGAGCCGCACCCCCTGTACCGGACCACCAACCAGACCTACGGCAGCAGAGCCCCCACCGTGCACGAAGTGCCGGTGAGTTTGGGGGTGCAGGGTGATGGAGGCACCCCCCGGGCTTCGGCTGGGGGTTTGGGAGATGGAGCCTCCGGGTTTTGGTCTCCGCAACAGAGAATCAGCACAGTCTGGGAGGGAAGGGACCTTAAAGCCCACCCAGTGCCACCCCCTGCCCTGGGCAGGGACACCTCCCACCAGAGCAGGTTGCTCCAAGCCCCCTCCAACCTGGCCTTGAACCCCTCCAGGGATGGGGCAGGCACAGCTTCTCTGGGCAACCTGGGCCAGGCTCTCACCACCCTCACACCAAACAAGTTCTTCCCCAAATCTCATCTCAATCTCACCTCTTTCAGTGTCAAACCCTTCCCCCTCATCCTAGGGCTCCCCTCCCTGATCCAGAGTCCCTCCCCATCTCTCCTGGAGCCCCTTTAGGGACTGGAAGGGGCTCTAAGGTCTCCTTGGAGCCTTCTCTTCTCCAGGCTGAACCCCCCAACTCTCTCAGCCTGTTCCTCCCAGCAGAGGGGCTCCAGCCCTTGGAGCATCTTCATGACCCTCCAGCACATCCACATCCTTCTGCTGTTGGTGGCCCCAGAGCTGGAGGCAGCACTGAGGGGGGGTCTCCTCAAAGCAGAGCAGAATCCCCCCCTTGCCCTGCTTGCCACGCTGCTGGGGATGCAGCCCAGGATATGGGGGGGCTCTCTGGGCTGCCAGGCACATTGCTGGGCTATGTCTAGCTTTTCATCCACCAGCACCCCCAAGTCCTTCTCCACAGGGCTGCTCTCCACCCCTCCATCCCCCTGGCTACGAACTCCCCGAAGCAGATGAAGTCCCCTTCTCGTTGCATCCAGGCTTCTGCACCCAGCAGGGGCTCTTGGTGCCTTAAAACCATCTTCTTCCTCCCCTTTTCTCACTCTCACAGACCTCCTTCCACGTCACCTCGCACGCCTTTTCCAACAGCCTGGGGCAGTGTGGCATGTACAAAGACAACGGGCTCAACACCTCCCTGGAGAAGAGCCACGTCACCGGCCCAGACAACTTCATCACCGCTTACGACCACTTCAACTTCCACCCCAGCTACAACCCCAGCGGCCCGTCCTGCTGTTAGACCTGCCCCGGTGCCCATGACAACGTGAAGCCACTTTACTGCTGGCTGCCTAGTTAAAAAAACCCCAAAATACAAAAAAACCTCTGTATAACCAAACAGCAGCACTGACCTTATCCTAAATCTGTCGCTAAGCCCCGTCTGACAGCGTGACAGGAGGCACCGTGTGGTGGCTAAACGAGGTTAAGGGTATTTGACTGAGAATATCAATAATATTGCTTTTCAAAATGCCTTTGAGTGTATGGGAATGCTGTGACAGTGACAGCAAACCTGGGCAGCACACCTTCCCGAGGGCTTTGGGAATAACACCCAAATCAGTATTTTTGGATATTTCTCACCCACTATTGACTTTGTGAAGATAAGTGGGGAAAGGGCAATTAGTACAGGCTGATCCTGTGGCACCAGTGGTGTGTCGGCTGCGAGGGTCCACACTGCTCCAGAGATACTGAAAGTGTGAGTTGTTATCACCAAAGAGAGCAAAATCATACAGACTGCCAGGAAAATAACTCATAAGGCACAATAATCAGCAGATCAACATGTGCTTCACGCTATTAACCACCCAAGGCAGCATTTAATGAGCATTTTTCTGTTGAACACAGGACAAAAAAATATCTTTCAGCTTGGTAATGTGGGACTTGCTCTTACAATGTGATGAACAGCTACAGAATCAGCCAGTTGAAGGTAGCAGTGCATTTCTAAGAGTAACCCCAAACCCAAACTGGTTTATTTACTCTTATTTCTTTTTTAACAGGACTCCTCCCTAGTTCACAAGGTCACAGATTTAGCTTTGGGGGAAAAAAGCAGTTAAAATCTGTGTTAGCAAAACTGAGGTCAGTTAATTTGTGGGAGAACATACACACAGCCACTTTGGTACTAGATGAAAATAATTGATGGACAGGACGAATGTTATGAGGAATAATATCTTAATTTAGAAAGATTTCACGTGATTAAAGGTCAGTTAAACAGCTCATATGAGCCATTTTACTTCATTTATGGGCAGCACATAGTTGTAACTACCAGAACAACATAAGTTATATATATTCCCTTAAGCTTTTCTCTGTCACTGAAGATCCTTTAAACACTTGGCTCATGTACGACATAGCATTAAAAATTAAGAATTTAAAACTGTTTCTGTACTACTTAATGAACAATCAAACTATATGTTTTCCAGAGATATTCACTGAGCCTTCGGATTTCTTGTAGAAAGCACATTCATCTTTCTTGCCTCTCAAAACCACAATGTTTTAAGAAATTATTCAAATAAAGACAACTAATCAAAAAGGAAATGTTTTCTGAAGTTTTATTGCAACAACTGTAGTTACACAGCCAGTGGAACTGCATCATTCAGACAGTATAACTGTGCTGAAAGGAAAACCTTAGTGTATTTTGCTTAAAAACTAGTCTTGAAGAGAAACTAGTCTCCCTGTCCAGGGATGAGGAATGGTCCTACCTTACAGGTATAACATACTGATGGTGTATATTAAAAGTGAGCATGCTGCTGCTCCAGCTGTTTGCTGAAAAAATTAAAATTAAAAAAATGAGTGTAACAGTATGTCCGAATATCACTGCAAGTGACAGTCTTCACGTTAGAAATATTCCCTATTTGTGTCATTTTTATATAGGCTTATAAACACAGGAAGCACAACTGGTCTATTTAAACATACTTGCAAGGTAGAGCTATTATCTTTAGTTAATAATGTCACTAAGCAAAAACCTGAAGTCCAAAACTGGGCAGGTCTGGACTTGTGCTTTATTTAAACATCCAAAGCCCAGCGTAGCTACATGTTCCTGGACCCAGCAGCCAGATTTCACTCGTGGCTACCAAACAATTCCAGTTCTTACTGCAACACCTTCGCTCACCTCCAACAGAAACCCAGCCAGCTAAACCTGCCTCTGCTGAAAACACACCAACCCATCAAAACGAGTAAATAAGCTAAGCAGAAGTGGGCCTGAAAAGCTAACTTTTTAAATATTTAATGCGTGAAAACAAATAAGCAGCCCTCTATCGCTCACTGCTCTTCTTCTATCAGACTCTAGACAGTACCTTGAGCTTCTCATAACTTCCCTTTCTTCTCCTGAAAGGAAAAATAACATAAAGCGCCGAATTAATACAAACAGTTGTGACAATTCTACATACATTTTTATCCAGAGATTTTTTCTGCAGGCGGAATAATTTAGGGCTAAGACTACCTCTTAAAAATATAAATTTAGTGGATTTTGTCACATATTTTCCACCTGTTTTCATACTTCATCTAAAACCACCCACCTCTTTTCTTCCTTACCTTAATTTCTTCCCTTTTTTTATTCTTAACCTGAAACCAGTGCCTTTGAACATTTTGCAGGCAGCATGCCTTAACATCACCCTCATATAGACTGTATCTTGAGACATATTGGACCAAGTTTATCCAATTCACTTCCCCCGAGGTTCAAAGAGAGGGAAGCAACACGGGAGCTTCAGTTGCAGCCAGCCCCAAGGCAACACATTGATTTGCTCCCATACTTAGGCCAAAGACATATTTTCCTTGTCTTTACTATCCTACATTTCCCTATTTTAGTGAGCTTAAGAAATAGTGACCTGTTTGTTCAGCTGCTACAGACACAACACATTTTTTCAAAGAAATACCTGTACAAATTCAAAATATCATCCTAAAGACGGCACATTTTACCAGAGAGAATCCACCCAAAACAGTCTTTCTACTCTGTATTTTGCAAGTGAGATTTTCACATTTGCAGATAGAATTATGTGAGGCTGTACTACCAAACCAAGACAAACTGCAGTTCTTAAAGGTTTGAAAAATTAAAAAGCATATACATTAATAAAAGAAACGGCATCAGAAACGGTGTGTTCCTTCCTTGCATAAAAAGCAGCTACACATCAAAACACATGTTCCTAAAATAGCAGCGAGTATCTCTTTATAAAAAATTAAGGTAGTCCTTGTGGTCCCCTGAGGATCCTTGAAGACTGCCCTTCCTGAAGCACAGAAAAACAGTGACTGTGATAAAAATAAAACAAAATACCTATTTTCAAAGTCCTGAGCGAGCACACATTTATCTGAGAATTCTGGTATTGCAGTCAGGATGCTGTAACTTACCAGTGGCCATAATCAAATATAATGAGTAGTTTAGGAACTTACCATCCAAGTTAGCAAATTTTGTGCCCTGACTGAAAAAAATAATCTTTATGCATTTAAAAAAAATATATAAATCAGCACTCATTTAAAAACAAAACAAAAATCTTGTTTACATGCTTGGGAAGGACCTGAGTTTATGGTTCCACTCGTGTATCTACTGCAGCAGATAAAGGATCAAATTAACTCCTCCGGAGGGTTGAATTAATGGAAAAAGGAGCTGCTTCTGGGCACTCACCAGAGCTGTCTGGAAAAATCACTTGCTGAGACCAAATATGACTTGTGAGGAAAAAGGGAGTACGCAGAGCGCGTTGGAACAGAAACACCAAGGGTGACAGGATGGTTTGAATATCAAACCAGCAGAATTCCTTCTCTTTTCCCCACCCTGAAGACTAGCTCAGAGTCTCCTTGCCTTCTAGGAGAACCTCAGTGCTGGGCACCACAACGTCCCCCGTGAGCAAGAAAGCACGTTCATCCCATCTCTCCACCATCAAGGGCTCCTACACTCTCTACCACAAGTCCTCAACAGTGGGGCAGGAAGGATCATGAGTTAATCCTGGAGGCTGCAGAAGCTGTGCTACAGAGGATGTCACTTAGAGATACACCAAGTGCTTTCTAACTGATTCACGCATCTCAGCTGCTAAACTCCACCTCAAAAATAAGGAAGCTCTTTCACTAACCCTTGTGCTACTAATGGAGAGGGGTGAGCACAAGGAAAGACTCCACTTCCCGATCACAAATACCAGGAAAGAAAACTGCTGTCAGGGTTTTGCTAAAATGACAAGCCCCGTTCTCCCCTGCCAGAATATCCACAACTTTTTTTGCTTATGTACTTTGTAGGTTCTCCTTCTTCATTTTTTAAGAACAACATTCCCTTAAACAGCCACATCTTTAAAGACTTGGATTCTGTTTCACAGACACAAGGAAATCACAGGCTATTGTCACACTGGAGATCACAGTCTCAGACTGTAGGTGACTAAAGATTTGATAAAAAGGCAAGAAGCAAAAGCAGCGGTTGAACTGAGATCCTGTTCCCAGGTTCAGGCAATGCAAACGTTGGGATCATCTTCAAGGGATTGTCTTCAAGAGATTGTCTCCACTCACAAATGATACTGGCACAAGCAAATTACATCTTCCGACCACAGTCAGGAGGGGAAAAAAAAAAAAAGATAACACACAGATACTACTCACTAAAGACGATGACACAAACCATAGGAGGACTCCGGTTTAATGGTCCATGGTCAGAACCCCATTTATTAAACATTATAAACTTATCAATGTACACCATTTCCTATATACAAATCAAGTTTATCAATTTTAAAAAAAGTGCCATTTCAAATTAGGTTTTATTTAAAGCACAAGGTAATGGGAATTGCATCTTAACTGCAAGTGAATCAGTTCACAAGGAGCATTGAGAAAACACAGACACATCGACAGGGGCACGAGACACCTTTTAAGTCTTAACGTTGATTTACTGAAAACTTTTGAGGAGAAACATTCAGCTTATTTTATACAAACAGTACATAGTGCTTCCATCATCTCTATTAAAATTCAGTATACAGTTTAATCCTTTTAAAGCAAGGTACTCTGAAAACTTCTATTTTAAAATACCAGCCTATTTACCTATGCCAAACAAAAGGCCCAAATCCTGCAACTGAATCAAGGCAGATAAAAAGAGATGCCTGTGGAGACGGGCTGCAGGCACGTGAGCTAAGTGGAAAAAACCCAACACTTTTCCAAGGTATCCTACCACAAAAATGAGATGATCTAGCACACGGATCTCTTCAACAGACCATCCAGCCAAGCCAAGGCCTATAAAAAGGTGGATGGACAGTTAAGAAATGTCAAGTGACCACTATAAACATGTTTAAAATGTGACTGCACAACAGTATAAACACACAAAGGATGCTGGTTATTTCTCTACATGCCACAGTTACTTGTTCTACTCTATGCTACGCTGTAGTTTGCCAATGTTCTGCAAATGTGACCACACCAGGGGACACTATTGCGATACTGGATCCCTTCTTGACTGCTTTTTGCTCCATTTCACACCATTAAGGCCAGTCTCCAGGAAAGACTGTCGAAGTGACCGAGAAATAAAGTGACACTGAGTGGGAGTTGGGCTGAAAGAAGTTCTATAGAAGATTAGATAAAGAGAATATCGGATCAATTCACAGGGACAAGATGTAAGAACAAACTCCTCAAAGGACTTCACTGCGCACAAACGAAAAGGAAAGAACCAGCCAACAGCTTAAATCCACGCTTTTTTGGATTTTTTTCAGCGAAACCAGCGTGGGGGCACGTTTTTTTTTTTTTTCTGCGATATGAACGTGCTACTTCAATCCCATTTAAAGTCAGTACAAATAAAAAAAGATAGTAGTGAAAAAAAACCTGCTTTATTCTGGCTGCTGGAAACGGAGGCAGAGAAAGCGCTACCAGTATGAAAGAACAGTGCTGAAAATATCCTTGGCGTTTACATTAGGGGCTTCCTACAGCAAACTTAGCTTTGTTCTATTGCACAAAAATTGTAAATGAAAAGAGAAGTTCACAGAAATGTAACATTTTAGAAACCACTTTTGAAAAAAAGGAAAGTTAAGGGCACTCAATTCAAGAAAGTCCATTCAGGAAACCAAACAAAGCCATTTCTGGGGTAACTGCAGGGCATCAAAGTTAGACTTGAGAATAGCGAGGAATTGTTTCAGCCTTGCAGGCCCATCAGTACGGAAATGTAGCAAAATCCACAGAAATCACCTTGTCCCAACAGACACGCTCCTTCACTTTTCCTCAAACTGCAATTGTGCTTGGAATCATCCGCTAGCGGGAGGTTTCCGGGATTCAAAAGGTACTTTCAGCAGCTGCTGAGATCTTTTTTTTTAACCACAGGACGTGCAGCCAGACAGATCCACTTCATTTACCTGGATTTGCATTTGTATCTTCAAGGAGGGATCTCCTCTCCTCCAGCCGCGCTGACTTCCCTGGAGTTCCGCCCGCTGAACTCCCCCAACAGTCCTCGGGGTGGGAGAACCAAGACCCCAGCGTAAAACCACGACACAGGATTGTCCTAAGGCAGCTCGAATGTGAACAGATGTCAGATAATCTGCTTCCAAAGTCTAGCACAGCTCTTAAGTGCCGTGTTTTCCTCGGATCTCTTACCAGATTGCCAAATACATTCTGTGCGCAAACAGGTTTCCTTTTGATGTCTGATGAGAGGCCTCATAATTTAAAGCGTGATTAGCCAGTATCTTATCTACAGTAACCACAGCATCCTGTAGTAATGCAAGCCCTAAAAATCGTTATAAAAAATATTTCCTTCGAGCACTTTAAATAATTTACAAAATTCTACAAAAACTATGTGTGTTTATCCGTGATATCCCTGTTAAATAGAAGCATTTTTCACATTAGTGTGTATATGATATACAGGTATCAGTGTCTCCCACTGTCTCTCCTTTCATCTCTCAAGTTTTATAAAGGTAATTACAATGATAGTTATTTTCTAAAAAGACGGTTACTGTATATAAAAAAAAGTGTACTTACATATTTGAAACCTTTCTTTTCGAGAGGGAATCTGAGCAGTCCCCTGCAGGTACGTCTGCAAATTTTGCACAGGTTTTGTCTAAAACTTCCTGCTCTTGGCCCATTTCACAAGCAGTTTCCCTATTCTGCAGGACAGGTATTTTTCCTTCCAAACTGGAGCTGGATCCCTGAATTTCTTCCTGCCTCTCACTGTCCTGGCTGATTACTTTTTCTTTCTTAATGCCCACCTGCACACTGTTATCTGTACATGCTCCTCCACTAGTTTTATCCACTGCTCCTGCTGGCATGTTTAGTTCCTGCAGTGGGCAACCTAAACTTGGATCTGGGCTCCTGTCCTGCTGGTGCTGCTCTCCCTTGGTGCCTGCCTGTGCCCTCTGCTGGGATGTGTCTTGGCCAACGTTATCTCCTTTTACCACTGCTGTACAGCGCTCAGGGCGTGGGGGATCTAAATTTGGATCAGCCCAGCTGCCTTTGTGGGTATCTCCTTCCCCGATCCACATCTGTGTGTTCTCAGCTTTGGATGTTTCTCTGCAAACCTTATCTGCTTTTACTGCTGCCGCGCTCAGCTCCTGCGAGGGGAGACTCGAGCACGAACCTGATGGGTCTCCTGGAGCATCAGCCTTTCTGCAACCCTCTGCTTCCTCTTTGACACACACAGGAGCAGCCTCCAGTCTTTCACAGGTTTGGGGACTTGACGCCTCCACAGTGAGCTTCTGAGAAGAGCTGGGTTCTTTTATTGCTGCCGTACACTCCCCACTCAATTCACCTTTTGGCAAGGGGGCTCCTCTTTCCTGGTGAAGTACGTCTGTGTCCTGGGGAGCTACCTCTGCCCCTGACGCACCGCTCTGGGCGAGCAAACGCTCCGCTTTCTGCCTTTTGTTCAAAAGCATGGATTTCTTCCTGTCCCGAGCATATTTCAGACCTGCAATAAATTTACTCGAAATTTTTAGGTGAAAGGTGTTCTTTCTTTTAGCTCTCGACTTGGCATTCATTACTTTTTGTCCTTTACAACCTTCCTTTTTGCTGGTTTTAGGTGGAAGCGGTTTCTGTGCTGGCTCTGTGTTGGGGACATCCTTTTTCCCTGCCGCATTGCCCGGTAACTCAGCAGCAGCAATACCTTTAGCCCCTGCCACTCCTTGCTTAGCTTTTGGCTGACCAGTAGCATGAAGATGAACATTCTCTGCCGAGGAAGCAGCTTTCCCACTGCCCTGTACCATTGCACTTTTCCCTTCTGTTCTCTGAGAGTTCTTCGACTCCTCACTTGGCTGAGACACCTCAGTCTTTTTACTCTGACCCAGCACTGGGTCAATCTCATTTTCAACCGGCTGTTGCTTTGCTTTTCCTTTATTAGCACTTTGTTTGGTCACGTTCAATAGGTCCAGAGTCGCATCATCTTTTGGTACCTCTGAATTGCTTGCAGAGTCTTTAGCTTTTTCTGCCAAAAACTTCCTAATTTCTTGTTCGATGCTGTCATCGCTGTCCACTGAACTGCTGTCGTCAGCGTCTGATGCAGCTGTGAAAGTACACTTCCTATTTTTAGCTACCCACAGGTTATTCTGGTTTGAAGCTGGTTTAGGTTTATATCCTTTTTTAAGCTGTAAGTTGAGCTCCAAGTTCTTCACGGTTTCTGTTTTATCAGCGGTAAGTTTGTCGGGGGGATTTCTGATTGCAGTCTCTTTCACAGCTTTTCTAGGTTTTGAGAGGCAGCTCTTCAGTAGCTCAGGATTTTTACATTTCCACTCATTTTGTTGGAGGCTACTGAATTCATCTAGCAGCTGAGTTTCTGCCTCGCTAAATCTGACTCTCTTCTTGCACTGAGCTTTCTGGTCCTTGGACTTCTTCTTTAATTTTCTTTTAGACCGTAAAAGGTCCTTGATAGCGCTATCAAGGTCCTCATCACTATCCAGAGAACTGCTCTCATCATTCGAACCATCCCTCTCCTGATTTAGGATGGCATTTTTTGTAAGTTTTCTTGCGCTACTCTGAACCTGCATAAAAGGGTTTACGGAGTCCAAGGCCACACATCTGCTGACAGATCCAGCTAATCCGGAGGACACCAGCTGTGGCTGCCCGGTCTCTTTGCCACCGAGCCTTGGAGCATCACAGAGTTCTGCGGGGCTGCCCAGGGCACACCCCTCTTGGAGCACAGGAAATCTGGAATAATTACCTGGCTGGAAAAGTCCTGTCTCCGTCTGTTCAGGTGGTTTTGATGCACCTTGTTTCACTATTCTGTCTTCCCTTTTAAGTCTCCTTTTACGACTCAGTGAGAGCTTCAGAGATTTGGGAAGAGAAGGCTCAAGGGTACCGCTGAGGCTGTTTTGATCAGAAGGCAAAGGCATCTGGATCGAGTGTGACAGGCTGGGTGGCTTTGTTCTGAGGCTTTCCGACTGTGCTTTCAGAGCCAAAAAAGCCCTGATTTCTTGCTCTATACTATCATCGCTGTCCACGAGGCTGCTGTCACTTTCGCAACGGGAGGATGAGAGAAGCTGGGGAGAAAAAAAAGAGTCTGCAGCAAGGGATTTGTTGTCACTTCCCATTTGGGATGGCATGATTGTTTTGGAAATATCAAGGATAGCTTCTGCGCACATGAGCTCTGCAGATGTGTCTGCTCTGCAAGAGGCCTGCAGCGTGAGCTCACAAGCAGCAATCTTGTTTTCTGGAGGTGCAAAATGTCTGGGTTTTTTCAGTGGTTTAAACAGCTTGTTGAATTCGTCGCTGGTGCTTTCCAATTCCGTTGACTTTGAATTCATTTCTTTTCTCTTGTTGCTTATAGGGCTTTTACGGATTTCTGGTGAGGCACTTTTTGTTGAGCTAATAGTCAGGCTGGCAGAAATGTCCGCCATCCCTTTTGTGTCAAATTGTTCCCTCTGCAAAGGGACACAGTCCATTGTGCGCCCTGCCTCTTTCCTGATTTTCTCCAGCTGATAAAGCTGAATGGCTTCTTCGATGCCATCATCACTACTGGAGTCAGAGGCGTGCACGCTCTCCTTGGCAAGCCCTCCCCTCGTCTCCCAGTAATTAGCTCCACTTTCTTCATTTCGCTCCACTAGCCAGGGCTGGCTGGCTGTGGCCATTTCCAGGTACGCTTGGTTCACTTGGCTGAAGTCATGAGGCTCTCCTTGGATTTTGGATTGCAAGCTCTTGGACTGCGTGCTGGTTTTCTGGAGTTTGGGGTGGTGTCTCAAGAGCAGAGCATCACAGCCTCGCTTTATAGCACCACAGTTTGCTTTGTTTGTCGTTTCTTTGTTGCATTTTAGGACAGCTCTCACCTGGGAATCTTTTTTATCCTTCCCGATTACACATTTACTAATTTCTTGCTGTTTCTTCTCATTCAAGAACTGCACTATTTCAGCTTGTATGCTTTGTTCAAAAGAGTCATCGCTGCTGATGCTCTGAGGGGAAGAAGGCTGTAGCCTTTTACCAATTCCCAGGTGGTCAGACAGGTACTCTTCCGAGAGCATCTCAGCTTTAAATTTCACAGGGAGAAGGTTACCAGCCATTTCGTTCTGGGAGAATTCTCTCTTAAACCTTTTGTCTCTGCTTATATTTTCAGAACACTCTGCATTCCTTTGCAAGGACTCGTCACTTTTGCTTTTTGCTTTCAAGTACTCTTGAATGGCTTCCTCTATACCTCGGTCAACGGAATCGTCGCTATCGGAGTCGAGCAAGAGTGTCCCAAACCCCACGTTCTCCTCCGCTTCAGCGTCGTCCGAATCAACAGGGCAACCACACTTGGGGTATTGAGGATGCTTCTGTAGCAAGGTGGTGTTAGGTGCAACTCTGTTACTACTGCCCTTTTCTCCCTTTGGTTTTTTCTGCATAATACAATCATACTCATTGTTCATACCCAGGGGAGACTCTTGGCTTTGCAGGTTGTTTATGATCATCTGAACTTTTGCACTTACAGAGGTTCTAGTGACGTCCCCTTCGGATTCGGAGAAGCAAACGGGGTATCTACAATTCCTTGCTGGTCCAAAGGACTCCCATTTCGTCTGAAGAGCTACCAAAGGAGAAGCATTCATAAGGAACATTCTAGCAGAGAACAGCAAAATCCACAACGGAACAGTTCTTCAGAATGGTCTCTCTTCCATCCTACAATTGAAAAAAGGGAAAAATATTTTTTATTATCATCTAGAAGTTCAACGTGATAATATCGGTAACGTAAATTGTAAATTATTAACACTCAGACTTACTGCACCAGATAATCACAAGAGTTACTCCTCAACACCACTTTAACAGGTAAATTAGTCACTTGTGCTATTAAGGATAAGACTGAGCACTCATCGTTGGTGCTTTTCAGCATTTTCTGGCACAATCATCATCTCATTCAAGTAATTACCTTCACTTCCTAAACTCTTCCTGTCCTTTTCATCGAAGGTCACACTTTGTTTTGCACCTGCTCCTAAATAACCAGGTATTTCAAAACGCACATTGAATCACTGTGATGTCACTTCAGCACACACACACACGTGCGATCCCCTTCTGCGCTAAGATCGTCTGAATATTTTTGCAATGAACTTTGTGGCAAGACAGAAAAGAGCAATTTTAAGGGAATCTTTCATCACAGAGTGGAATTGGTGGGAGTGGAGAACCCTGCAAAATGTTCTGCTCCCTGTGTTTCCTTTGGCATAATTGCCCTTTTTAAAGAACGCCCGCCACGCAGAGCTCAGCTCTTCAGTTTGACAAGGAAAACAATGCTGGCTGTGTCCACATGGCGTGTAATGGGCGGATGTGGAGCAAGCTTGTCCATGGTCTGAGATGGTGGAACACAAACCAGCTCTCATCCAAAGCGCAGAGTAACTCCGTTAGCATCATGCCTGAACTCACACACTAGCCTGAGACAGCTTTTACTAGTTCTGGCTTGGCATTAAACACACATAACTGAGGGACCTGGGGCAGCTCAAAGAGATGGAAAGGCAGCTTATCTCTTCCTGAAACATACTGTACAGCAATAACCCTGAGACATCAATCATTCTGGCATCATTGCAGGGCAAAAGCGCTCAGTAAACACAAATCTTTTGGAGTTTGCAAAAGTAGGGCGAAGATTATGAACTATTTTTTGCATTTTAGTAGAAAACCCAGAGAGAACGAAGCCCTGTTTCATGGAATAGTGGAAAATGCTGTCCAGAAAATGCCAGATAACACCCCAAAGAGCTCACAACTGAGGGCTGAAGGTCTCCCCTGCAGAATCACTTGCACGGTGCTCCATCAAAGAACATCGTATAACACAACAAGGGCTTTGGTCAGAGTTATTCTGGGACCTGTGCTCAGGGAGTAGTTTTATTGCCATCTTGTTAGTAGACTAGAACGTTCTTGAAATCTTATTGCCCAAGGCAGGGTCAGCCTGAACCTGCCTTACGTGATGCCTGCAGAGCGGTCAGCTCACAACACACCACTGATAATGCTTTTGCCTCTTCTTTCACTCAGTCTCTGCTGCAGAACGTCTTAGCAGAACACATTTTAACCCAAGCTCTGGACGGCCGTTTCTGATTTTATTTTCCTCAGTGGTGATGACTTTCAAAACATCGTTCCTGCAGAATTCAAAGTTTTAAGTGTAGCGATCAAGAACATCCCTCCTCGCTAGCTGGTACCTGCAGCAACCCCACACAGGCTGTTTTAACTTCCAATTTTTACTGAATTGAAGATAGTTTAGACTGATTTCTGCTAATAATAAAGCACAGTGCTCCCGACCGTGCGTTTATTCAGCTACAAACTAACCGGGGAAGCAACAACCAGCCCAACATGACACGAGTCTGAACCCCGACTTTAGAAACATGTGAATGAACACACCGATTTCCAAAGCGGCCTCCAAGATGTTCACTAGGGCAAACACAAATTAAAAACATTTTTCCTCAGAAGAAGCAGCTATGGATCAAAAAGACAGAAATTAGAATACCTAATTATCTTTGAAAAAACGCAATTAACACACTTAAACTCCCAGCTTCATTAAAAAAAAAAACAAAAACACAACAACCCCAAACTTATTTCCTAATAACCTATTTCCACAGTTTCCAGGAAAGGGGCAGGTGCTTTCACTACGACACGCAGGGATCGCTGTCACCCTGCGAGGATGACACGGGGTGGGATGAACCTTCCTGCCCCAGCACCATCCCAGGGCAGGGCACCCACCCCGGGGTGTGGGGTGTGAGGGGGCACCCATGGCAGGGCTTAAGGGGGCACCCAGGGACCCCTGGAGACTGTGTGAGGGGAGACAAACCATGGGACACGCACAGACGGTGTGAGGGGACATGATGGGACAACCCCCCGTGGGACACCCACAGAGGGGCTGTGAGGGGACACCCACCCGGGGGGCATCCACCCGAGGGGCTGTGAGAGGACATGATGGGACAAGCCCCCGTGGGACACCCACCTGGGGAGCACCCACAGAAGGTGTGTGAGGGGACATGAGAGAACACCCACCTTGGAGACACCTACAGAGGATGCGTGTGGGGGATACTAAGGGACAGCCAGACAGGGGGCACCCACAGGGTGTGTGTGAGGGGACATCCCCCCGGGGCGCACCCACAGAGGGTCTGTGAGGGGACATCCCCCCAAGGGGCACCCACAGAGGGTCTGTGAGGGGACACGAGGGGACAACCCCACCGAGGGGCGCCCACAGAGGGTCCGTGAGGGGACATGAGGGGACACCCCGCAGAGGGGCGCCCACCGAGGGCCTGTGATGGGACAACCCCCGGGGGGTCACCCACAGAGGGTCTGTGAGGGGACACCCACCCGAAGGAGGCGCCCAGAGGCGGCGTACGCGGTGCCCCCGCCGCGGGGCGCTCCGCTCGCTGCCCGCGGCCAGCCGGGCCCTGCCCGCGCCGCCATGGCTCCCCCTTCCCGCCTTCCACCGCCCTCGCCCGGCCGCGCCGGGCCCGGACCTGGGCCTCGGCCTCTGCCTCAGCGCTTCGGCCTCGGCGGGG
>NW_015090846.1:3615967-3633649 GCF_001431845.1 Calidris pugnax | reverse complement strand
GGGGCACAAAGGCAGGCGCGGCCGCCCCGGGGCCCTCCCGGAGCGGAGAGAGGCTGGAGCCCGTTCAACCATCGGTCGGGAAAGGTCCGCCGGGGGCGGAGGACGGCCGCCCCGGCGGCCCCGTGAAGCTGGGGGGCTCTGTGTGTGTGTGTGTTTGCAGACCACGGGCAAGATTTGGGCCCCAAACCCCCATCTTGTAAGCGCTGAGCAGCTCTGTCCCGGCAGGGACTTTGAAAACACACTTTACCGGGTGTTTTTCACCCTTTACTTTTGAGACGAGGCGAGTCCAACGCGTAAGAGGAGAGTAATTCCTCACGCTCCTTTTGGGGGTGCAGTGGGGGCTGCCAAAGGTGGGGAAAACTCAAAACATGGGCAAAACCCACCAAAGACCGCCCCAAACGCAAAGTTTGGGGATGCAGAACTAGAGTTGGAGTTAAGGGAGCAGAGGCCTGCTTTTTTTTCAGAAGCTGAAGGGGTTGGTGCTTTGGCTCCTGGAGTTACCAGGGCGTTGGAGATTCCACAAAGCGAAACAGCGAAGTTTTGGTGCTCTTGTTTCTTCTTGGCGAGCAGGTTTTCCCCAAGGATACGCCGCCAGCTTTGTCCTGTGGTCCCTGTGCTTCCAGGCTCCTTTGGGGACACTCGTTTCAACCTGCTCATTCACTGAAAAGCACCGAGTGAGTCATAACTCTCGGTTTGTAAATCTTCCCAAGCGTTTCCATTCTTAGTTTCTGGCAGATGAAAACCTGGTGCCTCAACCCAAAGTACTGCCTATTTTCACTTTGCCAGTGCATATTTTTTTTTTTTTCCCAATGGTGCTTGAACACCTGTGATGTTACAGAGGAAATGAGTGTCTTTTGGCTGGGTGTTGCCAGAATCGCAGGGAAAAGGCTCAGGCGAGGAAATGTCAAGTGAACAGCAATAGGGAACAGCAGGTATGAAGGGTCCCAGGCTGAGAAATGGGGTGACAGCTCGTGACAGTGCAGACTGGGCACCATGCTGACACCCCACTTGGGCTCCTCTGCCATAAGGAGAATTAATTGCCGGAGCACGAGAATGTGGCGGATGTCAGAATCGGGCCTGTTACCCTTAATAGGTGCATCGCATACAATTTATCATCTTCTGTGTCACTTTTCCAGAGGACTGCCGTGGAGATTCTGTGGGGGCTGGAACCCTTCTGCTATAAGGACAGGCTGAGAGAGTTGGGTTTGCTCAGCCTGGAGAAGAGAAGGTTCCAGGGAGACCTTAGAGCCCTTTTTGTCCCTAAAGGGGCTCCAGGAAAGCTGGGGAGGGGCTCTTGATCAGGGAGGGGAGCCATGGGATCAGGGGTAATGGTTTTAAACTGAAAGAGGGGAGATTTATATTAGACCTCAGGAATAAATTCTTTGCTGTGAGGATGGTGAGACGCTTTGCTTGACTGATGGTGCCGATTCTGCCACAGCTTTGTCAACACGTCGCAGCACCGCAGCGCAGCTTGGAAAAAGTTTAACTCAAGAGTTAGAGGGCAGTTTCCCAATGCACTGTTGAACACCGGTGAGAATTTAGCCAGGCTCTGAGGTGAATCCATTCTGTCCTTGCAGAAAGAAGGTGCTGCTGGAGCTGGCAACGTAGCTAGAACCTGCCCTGTCCCCAGTATCAGTGTAGGGCACGTGCCAGACACTGTGGTTCGGAGCTGCAAGAATCTTCAGATGTTTTTGTGCCCGCTGTGTAGCAACACATCGCAAGATGTGGGTCTGACCCATGCCGAGTGCTCTGGAACAGCTTTCCACTTGCCTTCACCCCAGAGATGCTTGTTTTGTGAGCACACCTATTTTTATTCCCTGAGGAATCATACCCTTTCCTGGACTCCAACCTCACGTTCTCATTTTTTCTTTTCCCAGGAGTCTGCTACCCACCAAACCAGGTCTGACCCTGGGGATGTGGGACAGGAGCGTGTTTCAAACTGTCAGACACAGTTATAGGCTCATATTAATTTATCTCCTGCTCTTACAATAGATAAAACAGAGCCGATAAGACATTTTGCCTGTGTGTTCTTGTCCCTGGGATATGCTTTTATATTCCGAAATGGTTGGCTCGAACAAGGCTGCTGAAAACAGCACAGCCAGCATCTGTGTGCAGAAGGAAACAATGAACTTGCTTTTCCTGAGCTGCAGAATTGCAGCCCCGGAGGTGAGGAAACTTTGCTCCTTTCACCATATTCCTCCTAATGCCACTCCAGAGGAAAGAAAGGGCTCTTGTGTTCATGTATCCTCTCGGGCCAAGTCGATTTACATGTGAATGCACTTTAAAAATAAAATGAAAGTCAAAGCTATGGCCAGGAGCCTGATAAATGTTCTTGTGCACATGCGGTTGCTTGGAAAGGGGAGGCTGGCTGCTGCCGGAGAGCTCGGAGGGGGCATTTTATGGCTCTGCAGAGCAGGTTGCCTCCATGTGCAGCCTTTGACTTGAAAAGAGAGCAGAGCCTCTCCCCGAGGTCCCATTAGGGACGATTTGTCTTCCTGATCCCTGATCTTTGCGGAAATGAGAGCAGTGGTCCCCGGCCCCGTGTCCCCGCTGGACGGATGACAAAGTCACGAGCGCTAATTGGACCCCTTGTTAGGACGGTCGGGATGGCCGGGAAACATTCATGTTTTCACAATGAAACATCTTCCCCGACCTCAGGATCTGCTCATCCCATTTGCAGCTTATTGTGGGGGGTAGGAACAGGCGCTCATTATAGGTGGCTCTGGGTACATTAGAGCCAAAAGCCGCTGTGGGTTATCAGAGGCTGGAACCACAGCTCAGGTGATGGCTTTTTTTTTTTTCCTTCTCTCCAGCAAGAAAAAGGACAAGATTAAAAACAAAATAGTAGGAATAAAAGGCCTCACCTCGCGGATCTTCTTGTTGTCAGGTCACCTGTGGCTTCGTGGCCAATTACAGCTCCTACGTGGAGCCGTGTTAAAACACCAGGCTGCTGTTTCGTTGGGAATATGAGTCAGAGCAGGTGCTGGCTGAGGGCACAGCTGTGTCCAGGACACAGGGAAAGTCCATCCCCTCAGGTTCTGCAAACCCTTTCCTCTGCTGGTGGCAGTTTTGCATTCCCCAAGCACATCTTTGGGGCAAACCCAATCCATAAAAGTGAAATCCTGTTGCGACCATTGAGTTTTAGGTGGAATTTGCTCGTGCTACGAGCTGCAGCGAGCTCTGGGCACATCCTGGGTGGCAGCAGGTCTTGTGGAGCAGCAGGTCATGGTGGTGGCCCTGCTCCTACGTCCTCCTGCCCCCATCAGCTCCTCTGGTCTGATCGCAGGTGACGTATTAGATGGAGTACAACTGGATCATGTAGTAACATGGGAAATTGAAGGGTTTAGTTGTTATTTAATAAATGCCAAGGAGACTCATGAGGCCTTGAAGTTATAATAGAAAGATCTAATTTAGAAAAAAGGGAACGGAGATGCCTGAGAAAGCTGCCAGCGAACAGCACTGGATATTGAACATTTCTATTCACTCTCTGAATGGAGTGGGGATGGTGTGAGCTTCCTTCCAGCAGGGCTGGGTGCTGCCGGGGGAAGCAGCATCTGGGGCAGGAGGAGGTCCAGGGGCAGGAGAAAGCCCAAAGGCAGTTCTCAGTGGAGCTCAGTCCCGCGAAACTCCACTGTGTCTTGCCTTAGAAACCACCATTGCTGTAAAAATACCTCTGGATGCCAGATTTTTTTTTCAGAAAAGAGACCCACCAGCTCCATGAAATGCATCCAGTGGAAACTATAGCACAGAGGCACAGTTACGGAACACGTTTTATGTTTTTGAATCCAATCAGGTTGATTTCCCGTTCATTACTGATCGTTATACAAAATGTAGCTGCAACCTCCTGGTTTTGAAGACGTCCCTTTTCTGTCACAACTCCCAGTGTGTCTGGCATGGGAATACAACCTGAGAAATACAATTTAGCACCAAGAGGTTTGATTGCAACCCTGATCTTTCCTTGCTGTCGTATGGCAGAGACCTGTAAAACTGCAAAGGGCAAAACTGGCACCTCTCTCCTACTCTGTACCTGGGACCTTTTAGTAGTCTTCATACTACTAATAGTTTTCATACTATACACACATACAATTTTTTCACGTTTACAAACATGGAATTGTGCCGTATGGGCTCCTAAGAGTTTTCTTTATGCAAGTCTTCCCTTTCTGCCCAGCTCTGTGGGCTTTGCTGTGAGGCAACGCTGTCTGTATTCCCATGAGGAACATTTCCAGCCACATCTTGTTCTTGTCACAATTCTGCTGGTGCCCATTAGGTGTCAGACTCCTATCGGCACAGTTTCTTCCAGTTTCTGGGGCTTCGCAGAGAAGAGAGGAAGACTATGAGAAGTCAAGAGCCAGTGTGGCTTGTCTAGGGTCACGGTGACCCATGCTCACCTGTGGGTCCTGGCTGGTGTGGTGCTCACTGGGCCACCAAAAGGGGACTTTTTGCTAGCCCAGGCTTTACCAGCTGTGGTTCCTCTGAAGCCAGCTCATCCCAGGGGTGCAGGCTGAGCTTCACAGGTGGCAACTCCTGCCCCAATATTGCAGGGTTTTGCAGTGCATTTATATTTTAGATCACGTGTAATTGCATTCCTCAGGTCAGCTCTTCATGTCGCAATGGCTCCTTCCTTCTGCTGTTGGATCTTCACTGAGGCACTGCCAGAGTGGTGATGGGGCTCTTTCCACCTCGTCCATCCTCGTCCTGGGGGTGAGCAGGAGAAGTTGGGCGTTGAAGGTTGGTGCCAAGCCACACCAGCAGCAATTCATGCAAGGCGCTGGGAGATCTCAGATGTTTCCTGCATCTTGGGGCTTGGGAGCGCTGAGGAACACACGAGGATTAATTCAGAGACAGAAAATCTGTCTTTTTTTTTTTTTCCCCCCACTTTTTAATGAGCCATGTGCAGAGCTTCCCACAGCAACACTTTGATTTCAGCCACAAGCCGGGATATAAACACCGGCATTAGGTGCCATGAGCCAAGGTGGAAGGTGATGAAAAGGGGTCTGTGAGCTTCAAAATGGCCTATTTAAAGGGCAAGATCAAAGGTGCACAGTGGGATAGATACCTTTGCCTCCACATGAAAAAAAGCCATAAGAAAACTGAGATGCTGCTCTCGCTATATGTTTCAAAAGGAAATTGCTCTGCTTTGACTTTGTGCTGCGATTGCTGAGAGCTCTAAGGGGGCTGGGGGAGGAAAAGAAAACACACTGCGCTCCAGCTCCCCTCATTACTGCTTCTCCAACTCCTCCTTCTCTGCTGAGAAGTCCCAGCACAGCTGAGGACTCGTCCATCCACATTTATCATGTCTTGCACTTACAGAACTCCTTTCCTGACCGGCTGCTTGCTCAGGAGCATCCCTGCAGCCACCCAAGGCAGGGGACCACCGGGCAACTTCTGTGGACCAACTGCATACCCATGGGCACTCCTGCTTTTACATGGGGCTTTTTAGGGCCATGACATATGTCCAGAGATGGTAATTTTGGACTAAGAGCATAGTCAGGTTGACCCTCCCCTTTTGCAGAGCTGTCAGGGATGGAGGAGCCTTGACTGGGCACCGCAAATGCCTTCAGTGCAACAGATCTGTAACAGCTTTGGAAACAGAGGAGGACATCAAATCCTGTCCCTCTGGGAAGCATTAAGAAAAACATGGCATTCAGAGGCACTTTCTCCTGGATGGGGCTTGTGCTGCTGGTGTAATGGAGAGCCCTTTTGAAGTGTTTCCTCATCCTGGTCTTGAATCCCCTGGCAGCGGTTTGAGCCCCTTGGAGAATCATAGAATCATCGAACCGCCTGGGTTGGAAGGGACTTCTCAGATCATCGAGTCCAACCATCAACCCAACACTTACCAAAACCATCACTAAACCACGTCTCCTTCTCTTTGGAATGACCCAAACCCCCTCCGATCCATCCAGCATCCCCAGGACAGCGGGCTCCACGGCTCCAGGAGGCTGGGACTTGCCAAGCTGAGATGACATCTACAAACCCCCACCCCAAAACATGGCTCACAGAGAAGGTCCAACCATGCACCGCTACCCGGTGCTGCCCCAACTGGCTTGGGGGAATCAGAGATGGAAAAAGAGCCATTTCCATGATGTGCTTTGTGTTTTTCTTGCTCCTTACACAGCGCAGGGTGGATTTAACCCTTGTCTGGGCTTTCCCTGCCCACCACCAGGGTTGGCCAAGGCTCAGAGAACCCATGAGGATGGAAGGGTTGGATGTGGAGGCAGCACCCTGGGCTCTGGCAGTGCCTGGGGCGAGCTGTGCACCCAGCCGTGCGTGGGATGGGGAAGAAGCCAGAGCAGCCTGGAGATGTACGTGCCGCAGACCAGGAGGAAGGAACCGGCTGTGAGGAGCTCGTGGGAGGAGGAGGAATAAAAAAACCTGGGTGTCAGCAAGTGAGGCAGATTGAGAGGCTGAGATGTGTGAGTGATTGGATCTGGGATGTGATCAACGTTTCCTTGTGACTTGCACAATCTGCAGGGGCCCGAGTGGTATTAAAAAAAAAATATATAGAAAAAAATCTGGTGGGAATGGAGCTCCCACATCCCCTCATGCTGCAGGAGGCTGCAAAGGAGCCTCAAGTTCTCGCACCCTGTGCAAGGGCAATGCAAGTGGGAGCTGGGCAGGAGGTGGGCGAGCTGGTGGGGGCAAGAGGGCAGCCCCCTGGGCCTGGGAGCTGGTGGGTGTTATCAGCACAGCCAGCCCCATGGTGTACCCCTCCTTCTCCTCTGGATACCCGTGGGTATGGCCCTGATGGTTTGGTCCCCAGGGAGATCTCCAGCACGAGGGAAGAGCTGCCGTCGGCAGAAACCTGCCGCTTTTTTGGGGCACTGGGCAGTGGTTCAGCCTCAGCACCCTGAGGAAGGGGGAGCAGGGAGGAAGGAGGGGAGCAGCTCTGCAGGAGGAGGGGAGGGGGGGCTTTTTATCACCCACCCGCATCTCCGCTGTGGTAATTCATCTGAGTGTCACTGGCACATCTGTTCAGAGAGAGAGAAGTAATACAGGTCCAGCTGAGCGGCGAAATTGCTTTCAGGGCTGTTGATTCCCGGCTCCGGGGCGTGCGGTCAGCTTGACTGCAGGCTGGAGATTTTTAATTTGTTTTTTCCCCCCTCTCCCTTGCCCTGTTCTTTGCAGCCAGCAGAGATCAGTCACATGTATAAAGCAGGCAGCGCCAGCATCTTCGAATCCTATTCCCCCTGTTCCCATTCTCTGGGAAAGTAGGGCCATCTGGGCTCATCCACGAGACCCTGAAATCACTCTCACTGTGCCTCGCTGAAGGATTTGCATCTCGCTCACCACCGGACTGCTCTGCTTATCCTATTTCTATAGGAAAAAGGATGCCTACCTGGATTTGGCCTCTTCTTTTCGGACTGGTACCCGTTTCTCCTCTAGATGGTGCAACTGCCATTGGACACCAAAAAAAGCACTGAGATGCAGCCAAGACCCCAGCTCCTGCAGCAGAACGTGGGGTGCAGCCAGCCCTGGGGTCTGCCCCAGCTCCCCATGACCCCTTCCATGCCCATCCCGCTGGCAGGATGGGTGTTGGGGGGCACAGCCACACACGCATCACCCCCCTGAAGGTCTGCGCCGGGTACCTGTGGAGCATCATGAGTCCACCAGCCATGGGCACAGGGCCGCGTGGAGCCGAGGGGGATGACAAACCTGTCCCCTGCTATTCCTGGCATCTCTGTCCTTGGCAGAGCCCGTCCCGGCAGTGCCCAGGGGAGATGCTGGCAGAACGTGGCGGAAGGTGGAGGGGAGGGGACAGATCCTGGGGGTGACCCCGTGCCTTGTGGCCATCGGGCTGTTTCCGTTCCTACCGGGTGCTGAGCAAGCCGGCCAGAGGAGCCACGATGCCATCATAGTCTTTTGTTAGAAACCCCACTTGCCTGCCATCATCCCCTGACTCATCTCCAGGCGAGGAGGGATGTGGCTGCCAAACCCACCGGGCAGGAGAACGTCCCCTGCGAGGGGGCAGCTGGAGGCTGGTACACACCAAACCACCCCATTCCACCTGGAGATTCATCCTTTCCACCCAGCCCGTGGTGGAAAGGACACACAGAGGCACTGCTCCTCCAGGGCCACCTCCTTGGAGCAGCGGGACATTTATGGCTGAGGGGTTGTGTCAGGGCAGAGTGAGCTCAGTTGGGTTTGCCAGCCTCCCATGAGCCACGTAGGTTGGATTCGGGACCCTGCAGACATGAGGGGAATCCTCAGCAGTTCTGCCTGCAATACTCCCCACTTGTTTAGGCTAAAAAACCAAATAAATACAAGCTTAATGATTGGGTTGAAACAATAGGAGAGATTCCAGCATAAAGGAAGGTTTCCTCCTATTAAGCTTTGCTGGCAAGCTTTAGAGCCTGTATTTTAAATAAATGTTATGGGTGCATTTAAAAACACACCATATGTTCTCCTGCAGATCTTTCTGGTAGCTGCTATCGCGTGGCTCTCGGCTGGATCTCCTCCTCCTCCTCCTCCTCCTCCCCGTGCCCTGCTGTGTTTTGCCGTGTCGCCCACAGTGCCGGAGCAGAGCCCCGCGCCCCGACTCCTCCTGGCACCAGGGAAGCCACGTGTGGGACACCCCATGCCCCACGACATGGGGACACCAGTTTGTTTCTTGAAACCTCTGCTGTGAGCACGGGTGGCAAAATAAACTCTAATTAAAGGCCAGGCTGTTTTTGCTGGAGAGCTGATGAACTTGCTGGGGACCTGCCCCATATCCCTGCCGTGATTCCTGTGTCTCTGCCCACTGCAGCCTCACCAAATTTTTGGGAAGCAGCCCCAAACCTCATCCAGGCCTTTTTCTGTCAGGGAGCGTTCTCCCAGTGGGAAGGATGGGCAGAGGGAAGGAAGGGCCTGGAGCTGCAGCAGGATTTCAGATTTCTTAGTTTCCCCCGACCGCTGTAGATGGCACTCGGGCCCCGCCGCCCGCCCAGCTGCAAGGCGTGCTGGCGAGGAGGCAGGGGATGAGCTCTGACTAAGTTTACAGCAGATTTTCCCTTCTGACAGATTACCGCTTCATTTGTAACGGGAGAACTTCTCATTAAGTACATTTTTTGACATTTTGTTGAGAGGGAGGGGGAAAAAAAAAAAAAAGAGATATAAAATCCTCGTGATGCCGAGCACGCTGGAGTGCGAGCGCGGCTGAGTCTTCCCAGGTTTGGGGGCTGGGGTTTTATTTATTTATTTATTTTGCTTTGGCACCAAAGTCCCTTTTCGTAATTATTCATCTCCCAGCACAATTGCTGCAGGTGGGAGGCATGTTCAGCTGAAGAACCAGGAGGACTTTGTGGCAGGGAAGCGGCAGCTCTTCATTCCGGCAACTCTCAGATTTCAATGCTAATCCAATAAGGTTTGATTAAAGTGTATTTTCAAGGCAAAATCAAATCTAACGGCTATTATCGTTGCTCTCAGCGCTGTGTGAGAGGCTTTGGCTGCTTGGGGTTGGTGGTTGCCAGCCATGAAGTCGGTCTCAGCTCTCCCAAGGACTCTCCCTTGGGGGGGGACACCTGGGAATGTCCCCCCCAGGGGACCCGGTTTGTCTTGGGCAATGCTCTGCTCTCACCAGGCTCCCCTTGCAAGCCAACCTCATCATTGCAACAGAACGAAGGCTAATTTTAGTGTTAATTATGCAAATCAGCCTTGATGGCAAACTGCGGAGTGAGGTTGTTATCGCTCTTTTTTTTCCAGGGTGGGGAATAACTCTTTTGGAAAATCCTCCTCCTTGAACAACCTCGAACCTTTCTTCCCCTTGGGGTTCTTTCAAGTGAAAAAAAACGCTGAGCAAGTTTGTTGCCATGAGCTCCCAGGACATTTTCATTGATCCAAATCAGACTTTTAGAGAGAGCAACTATCAAAAAACACCGGGTGACATTACAGGTGTATTTCAATTATGAAATATGGTGCAAGCAGCTATAGGAAAGCAAGCGCTTCACAAGAAAAAAAAAAAAAAAGGCGTTTCACCTCTTTTCTCCCAGAAAACACTTTTTCTCATTATCCAAGCTCCGAAACCCTGCGTTCCTCAGGGGCAAGGACCACGCTGGCCTTTCCCAGCTCGTGCTGAGCACGACATCAACAACAAAATTGTATTAAACTGCCCCGAGATTTTTCTCTCCTGCACTAATTGCTCTGCAGCCCGGGCTCTTCCCACCCCCGGAGCAAACACAGGTATAAATCACTTGTTGCCCAAGTCAAAGGGAGCTGCCCCGGCGATGCCCAGCGCTCCTGCGAGGAGCTGCTCTCTTCTTTAGGTGCCTTATTTGAGAAATACTTCTGAATCAGCTTTGAGAGACATTTGGAAACTTGGTTTCCTTATATCCACAGGAGCCTCCTTCTTTCTGGCGCTGCTGAGTTTGTAGCTCTCCTTTTGCAGAGGTTGCTCGGTCTCAGCGAAGTTGATCAAACCTTTCTCCCCTGGTGAATGACATGCTCCTGTCCAAGAAAATCAGATTACAGCCTCTTTTATCCCTGATGGCTCGAAGTGCTGCCACGTACTTGTTTCAGGGAAAGAGTCTTGGAGACGGAGACGGTCCTATTGATGTTTTACCCTGGAAGATGGTATCAGGGCTGACACCACCATCACGGGGCCGTGGCTGCAGACATGAGGGGCATCCTCAGGGGGGGATAAAAAGGAGCCACTTGCCTCCCCCCCCAGGAGAAATGCAAGGACTGGTTAGGTGTGGATCTGTTACACCCCCAGACAGGCTGTGTGGGCCCAGGGAAGGGTGTCAGGGTTTCTCTAGCGAGGGAGGGATGCGGCTCCGCACATGGCGGCGCGGCTTCCAGCAGATGGTACCCCCGTCTCCTCCCGCTTGACGGGATGGTGGGAGAAGATATTATGAAAGACTGCTGTGACATTCACAGCTCAGACCTGCCAAATGGTGTCTGGAGGAGATGGAAGGAGCACATTGCAACGCTGCAGAAATTGGTGCAGAGATATATCTGAGGCCGTGTTTCATAGCAGGGCGGAAAGAAGCCTCTGGCTCACGGTGGGGACGGTGTGTCCAGCCCTGCTGGAGGCCAGCACCGAGCCCTCAGAGCTCTTCTCGTCCCCTTCATGCCTTTTGCCATCAGGATGTTCATAATTTCTAGAAGTGGTCCTTCCATGACCGTGCCCAGCCTCAGACAAATGCAACTGGGGGGTTCTCCCAGTTCCCCCCAGCTCTCAGCTGCACGGACCCTCACAGATCACAGATGCCCTGTCCCAGCCACGGCTCAAGGTCTCACGAAGCCACATGGACCCTCCATCCCATGGGCCTGTCCCCAAGGAGTGAGGGCTGCCTGTCCCAGGCCAGTGTCCCTCAGCACCTGCACTGCAAGCCTGGGTCAGAAGAGGGCTGTGCTGTTGTGTGGAGACAGTTTCTCCTGGAGTTTTCACTTCTGCCTTTTGGACAGAAAGCAAAACATGATTCAGAAAATCCCAGCCCCAGCGAGAAGATGGTCCAGCTCAGATTTAGGTGGGATTTTTTCCCCTGCTTTTTCCATTGCTTTGCTTTCAGGGTCAATTCCCCTCCGTGGCCGTCCACCCTGGGCAATGGAGCAGAAACACCGCAACGATCCTCCTCTTGCATTTTTGCCACTTGTTAATTATTTCGTTCCCTTCCTCTGAATCTTGACGAGGGGTTTTTATTTTTCCATGGCAACTGCACCCACAAGGCCTCCCCACCCACAGACCTGTGCTGTGCAGGGGTGCTGGAGGGCTACACTGTGCCCGGCTCGGCTCCCAGCAGGACCCACTCCTTGCCAGAGCCCCTTGTCCTCCAGAGGCAGGAGGTTGGGACATCAGAAAGACCTGCCCTTGGGGAGGCTTCTCCCACCAACGCAGCAGAAGCAGGAGGATCCATCCTTGAGATGCCCCGTGCTGCTGGGGCTCCACAATGCAGGGGTGACTGGGGTGGTCTCCCCAGGGTGATGGTGATGGGTTTCCAGCTGGATGGGAGCCTTCTCCGTGGCGTCTCGGCAGCCAGGAAGCGTCACCCTGGGAGCAGAAACTCACCCTGTTCACATAAACAGCCGAGGAAAATTAACGCCCACGAGGACGACATTCATACCTACAAATTATCTCTGCTCTGGAGCTGCAATTAAACATGCCTCTGCTGCAACAGCAGTGTAACGAGAGCCCCACACAGCTCCCGCCCCACGGTGCCTCCTGTCCCTCTCCTTGTCCCCATGCCAGCTCCCCCATATCCCAAACTCCCTGGTCACCCTTGCCTGGGGCAGGATGGGTGCTGCTGACCCCTCTGAGCTCTGCAAGGGCTTGCACAGGGGGGACGTGCATGCTTTGGGCTGCTACATGGGGGTGTTTCTAATTCCCCAGGGGGTTTCCTGAGGGTGACTGCCCTGCAGGGTGCAATTCCCTAGATCTAAAGCCACAAAAGTAAGATGTAAAAAGGACCAATCCTGCCCCAGCAGCTTGAGAGCCACCAGCTTGAGGAAGGAGACAGAGGAAAAACCCTGCACATTGGACCGGGGCTGATTTCTAACCCATTTTGCCCATCCCAGCAGAAAAACCCCAATCTCTGACTACCTGCTAGCACCTCCTGAGTGGTGGCACCCGCTGTTCCCAGCCCGGGGTACCCCAAATGGCTCTAAGCCTTGAAGCCACAAAGGAGGAGACAGGGCTGGGGGTGTCTCAGGGGACCACGTGGCAGTGAGGGACCGCGGGAGCTCAGGGGACCCAGGGATGCTGCAGGGTGAGACAGGAGCCTGGCTCCCTTGGGGTGCCCAGCACCAGTGGGGCAGAGCCCCACCAAACTCCCCATCACCTTTGGGGGATCCTTTCCTCCCCGCTCAAATAGCTGGTGGCAGTGGGGGGACCCCCGGGACACCCTAACTCTGCTCAGTGGGATGCCAGAGCAGAGAGGAGACCTCCCAGGGGCATTGCAGAGAAGCAGGATTTGGGTCCAAACTCTAACATTTGCTCATTGCAGGCTTTTTGGAAGAAATAATTAGCGCTCTGTTTTCCACCAGGAGCTTCTCCCCCTCCATGCCCTCTTGTGCCAGGATGATGTGTCATCATGAGAAGCTGCAGGATCATTTCCATAAGATAAAAAAAAAAATAAAATAGCTCCTATTCATCACCGGGCTTTGTGCTAATAGCCCGTGCTCTTTAAAGAGGGAGCGTGGCCGGAACTGTTCCTGCTTCCATCTTGTGGGATAAAGGATGTCTTTGCACTCCTATAATAACCTCTTTCATCTAGACGCCCTCAAAGTGCTTTTGGACATAAATTAATTAAGCCTCACAACACCCTGTTGAGTTCAAGCTCACTCAAGGGTTTTCATCATGTGTTCAAACAATTCACCGCATCTTTGCGTCGCCGGTTTTCGGCAGCCCAAGGGTCGTGTCCAGCTGGGGTGTGAGCGGGGCCCGTTCAATTATTTCTGCCACGTGTCACCTGCTCCTGCCAGGGCTCGGGCTGCCCTCGGGGTTAATGCTCCGTCCTTTGAGCCTCATCAAAAAACCATCTCGCAGCTGAACCTGTGGCACAGCAGCTCCCCGAGGCCCTGCAGACTCACCCAAACCTCTTGGCAAGCACCAAAATAGCCCCACATCCACCACTTCTCCACATATTTTTTGGATTTATCACCCACACAGCGCCCAGTTGGCATCGTTGAGGACTCCTGCCCTGTGTGATCTGGGGTCACATCCTGCCTGAGGAGATGAGCTGGACCCTGCTCTGCTGTGAGCGCAGTTTGGCAGCAAACGCCCCGAGGAATAACCCTCAAACCCCTTCCCTGCCCTGGGTGAAAAACAACCCCTCACATGGATCTTGGCATCCCATGGTGAAAAGAAAAATGCAGGAGGCGGCGGTGACCGATGCTGCAGGTTTGCTCCTCGTTTCTGACCCTCTCTGATGAGGGAGGGATTTGCCCCCTGTCCCAGCTCCCCGGAGCCAAGGGTCCTGCCAGCGGAGAGGGAGAAGCGCCTGCGCCGAGACTGCGCGGCTGGGGATGCAGAGAGGCTCATCAGTGGCTACAGAATCCCAATTAGATCTCTTTAATGAGCACCCACACCGTTAGCAGGGGTTCCTCTGGGGCTAAGCAGCAATCCAGGCTCTTCTAATTACTTCTGACTCTTAATTTTCATGTCTCTGCTAGTCCTGCGTAGTTCCCCTTCCCCGCTTGGTGCAGAGGACTCATTACTGGGAAATGCACCCTCCTCCTCTCCGCTCCTTACACAAACCCTTTTTTCCTTCTTTTTTCCCCCCAGATCTTACAGAAAGAGATGGAGCAGGGAGAAGCTGCCCACCCGCAGGGCCCAAAAGCAGGGAGTTACATCGAGGTGGGGGGTCAGCTTTCTGGAGGAGGAGCAGGGAGGTGGTTGGGATGGAGACCCAGAGCCTGGAGCTGAGAGGCACCACTCACTGCTGGGGGATGATCTGTGCTCACACCCCCCAGGCTCAGCCAACCACCCTCATCAGGGACATCAGGGACAACCACGTCCCTGTGGGGGTGTCCCTGTCCTGCTCCAAGCCAGGAACTCCAGTGGTTTGGGATCCTGATGGTCCCCAAGCACTGGTTTTGCTGCTGAGCATCCTGTGATGCCTGAGCACCTGGGCACCTGCCGCTGGGGATCAGCAAAGGCTACCCCAAATCTGCCATCGTGCTGCTCTCCCCCATCCCTCCCCTGCCACACAGGGACCAAGCAGCCTGCGGGCAGGTCTGGCAGCTGCCAGGGCTTGGCTTGGGAGGACACAAAGCATCTCAGAGAGGTTTTAGTGCCATTTTTGGCTTTTTCTGGCCAGTCCCTCTAGCGCAGGGAGGGGGCACTGACGGAGACATGAAAGCGCGGAGGTGTTTCAGAAGGATGGAGGAGAGGAGGACACTTGCTGGGAGAGAAAACCCAGGCTCTTAGCACTGCCCCAGTGCTCTTTGAAAGCAGACTGGGAAGGCGTTTGATCTCCAACCAAGTCCTCGATGTTTTTGTGATCGTGGTGGGACCTTTCTTGCCTGGGGTGCTTGTGAAGTCACCGGCTCAGGAAACCCTTCTCCGGGAGAAACCCTTCACTGCTGGTTTTGAAACCCTCTCTCTTGCAGGCTGCCCTTCACAGCGGGGTCCTGGGGAGTGCTTGGAAGGGAAAAAGGTCTTTGGAGGCATTTCTGCTGCTGGCACCGGGGTGGGATGGCAGAGGTGGTGGGTTGCCACCAGCTCCAGCACTGCCAGGAAGGGCTGGGAGCCTCTGTGTGCCCCTGGCTGGGGTCCCCAGGTGCTTCTGCTGGTCCTGCAGGGCTGCGAGAGGGGACATCCATGTCCTCCAAAAGGGGACATCCATGTCCTCGCAGAGTGGTGAGGATGCTGGTGGCTCCAGCCAGACTGAGAGAAAGGGACAAACCCAGCGCCAGGGGAAGAGCCTGTTAGGGGTGGTTGGGGGAAACTGAGGCACGGAGATGCTCTGAGCCTTGCAAAGCACTTAAGCACGTGCCTAAATTAAGCTGGTGCCCAGAAGGTCCACACCCGAGCTCACCTCCCCGCCTCCGCCGATGCTTTTCCACAGTTTTTTTCCCCTGACGGAAGCGAAAGGGTTTTCAAAAGTGGGACTTGGGCCTTGAAGTGACAAATAATTGAAGGTGGTAATTAAAGGCACAGCCGAGCGCTGAGCAAAAAAAAGGAAAAATAAAGGAAAAGTGCCAGTTGCAATTTTGAGATTTAATTAGGTTCCCTTTCTCTGGTGGCAGGGAGTGTGGCAGGCAAAGCCCAAAGGCACGGGACTTTCTGATGCTGCTGCAAACAGGGGGGAGGTGGCAGAGGCTGCAGTCGGCTTTCCCAAGGATAACAGCACAACTCTGCCACAGATTAAAAGGCAGAGATTAGTAAAAGGCCTTTTTAATTTTTATTTTTTTTTCCCCCTGAGAACGGGAGAGCTTCTTGAAGCAGAAACTTTCAATAATTAAAAAAGGACAAAAGGAAAAAAAAAAGAAAAATAATAACTGTTGATATGGAAAGCATATGAAAATAGATCTCTGCCGACTTCCCCGCTTCGAGATACCGTCGGCTGGCAATATTTTAAAGTTGTCTAATAAGAGGGCTGCTGTCAGTGGGTTTGGCAGCGCTGGGAGATGGAAACCACCAACCCGAGGAGAGGCACTGGTGTGTCCCCAGTGTCACCCGGGTGGCAGGTTGAAGCCAAGGGATCAGTGCCAGCCTTGTAGCGGGACCCCGGGGTGGCAGCTTGTCTTTTGTGGGGCAAAGCCCAGCCTGGGGGCGAGCGGGACCCTTGGCAGAGCAGCTCTGGTGGCTGCGGTTTGGCATCGGAGTATTCTCACTTGTATAAATTATATAAATCATCCCCCCCCCCCGGATGGGGGAGTGGGCACATAAATATGTAGATTCAGGCTCCAGCCCTCATGACTTATTCACTAGCAGCATCATATAAAACCCCCCCCCCCCCCCGGATGAGGGAGTGTGCACATAAATATGTAGATTCAGGCTCCAGCCCTCATGACTTATTCACTAGCAGCATCATATTGTTTCTAACTTCGGAGCAGTTCCTGGAAACTGTTCGTTCTTCAAATTAAAAAAAGATATATAGGTGCTGCCGGAGCGGCCCCGCACGCTCCCCCCAAAGCGCTGGGTTTGCTGGGGAAGGGCTGAGCAGCTCAGCTCCATCCGAGGGGCTGCACACTCAACTCAGCTCCCCTTTTACTCCTTTTTCCTGAGATCAGGACAGGAAGATGTGGGGGTAACACGATGGGAGCCGCATCCAGCCCCCAAATGAGGTGGCTTCACCCGAGACGGGTGGGTGAGCATCCTCCTCTCTGCCAGCCATGGCCCGGTAAATGAGCAGCCCCGAGAAGGCTTAACGACAGCAATTGCTGCACATCCCAAAATACCCCGCTTAATAGACTCCATCAAGTAAGTATTGTCCTAAATGGTTCAGAGCGAGGAGCGGTGGAGGTAGTAACAATGCGGACATGCCATTTGCGGAGGAATTATGCCTTGCTGAGATTTATCGGAGAGCTCAAATTGCTGTTAATAAAACCCGCTTTTGCTGGTGCAAGGGAAATTGGTTTTCACGGAGGCTGGAGGGATCCAAGTAGAATATTCTGGGTATCATCTCCAGCGCAGCAGGAAAATGAACTCTCCTTTTTCCTCACCTAACACAGGCAAGGCCAGTGAGGCCGGATCCTTCCCCCTTCTTTGCCCAGTTGGGGCTGGGGTTGGGAAGAGATCCCAAATACTTCTGGTTTGCCTCCCAGCCATCATTTAACTCCTTCATGCTCCAGTTTGCCGGCCCTTAAAGCTTGCATTATATGTTTTCAATGTATTTTACATTTCTTTCCATTCCTAAAAGCTCCTTGAGATAATCCCCCATCCACAGCCCCTTCCTGGCCTGGATTCCTCCTGAATTTCTTTCCCCATGGGTGCTGGGGCTGATCCTCACAGCATCACATTGCTTTCATCAGCCGGGAGAGACCAGTCCCTTGTTTGGAAGCACAAATAAAGCAGCCATCCTGTAATTTCACTGCTGTGACTGTGTTATTTTCCTCGCCTAACCTGTGTGCCTTGTGTATTCAGGGGAGCGGGTGCTATAGAAAATGCCGCAATTTGATTTGGGAATCATTCGGCTCAGAGAAACAGCCAGGGAGGAGAGTGGAGAACTCTGGCATCAATAAATCATGACAAGTTGGGAATTTCACAGCTCTGCAGAGCACATTGCATGGGGCGGGATGGATGTGGGCATCCCTCCCCCC
>NW_015090846.1:3491853-3615957 GCF_001431845.1 Calidris pugnax | reverse complement strand
CCCCCAGCCAGTCCGCGGTGGGACCCTCACACAGACACTCGTGAAATGGGGAATTGATATTTATTTAGTTTGTTTACTTAAGAGGCAAACATTTGCTGATGTATTCTTGGCAAATCTAGGACATTAATTACTGGGTACCAGAGCACTGGAGTGCCTGTAATCCACTCCACACCTCGACAAGTCCCTGCTCTCATATCTGCTAATCCAATATTTGGAGGACAGCCTGCATCCCCAGCGTCGCAGGGGAGGCTGAGATTGAGTTTCGGGACAGGCTGTGGGGTAGCCCCATCCCAGGAGATGCCGGGCTCTGCTGCCAGCCCCAATCCTTCAACAGGACCTTCTGCTGCCATAGGGACCTTTGGTGGCCCTGGGAAGCCACGAACATGGGGTCTTTGTGGGCTTTTCTGCTCCTTTTCAAAGGGAAGAGACAGGGGTGGGCTCAGTCCTGGGAACAGGGACTGACCAGGGTCTGGGGACACCCAGGACCTGCTGCCACGTCCCTTCCTGGGGGTGTTGGAGGAGCCTGTGCTGACAGCAGTGACCGGGAGATTGCTGGAAAATTTTAAAGCAGAGGAAAAACCACGTTTCTCCTCCCCTCCCCACCTTGTGGAGATTAAACCAGAGATTGAGCGGCTCCGGAGAGCTGAGCCGCCCTCGTCGCTGCCGCTGGAATAGCAATGACTGCGAGAGATAATTAGTTGAGCTCCTACAACCCTGATAATGAATTGATCCCTTCCAACCCCAATAATTAGCTGAGCCCCTCCAATCTCGCTCAGGGCTGGGCTGCCATCTCTAGGGAGGTGCCAGGGGGGGCACAGAGGGGCTCAGGGAGCCACTGGATGGTTCCCCCATCTCTGCCCACCCCCAGGACTCCCCCCTGCCCCAACTGTGGCCAAACTCCTTCCTGACAGTCCCCAAAACCATCCCATCCCATCCCAGGAGCAGCATCTTCCTTCCCTGCGCCGGCTCCTCTCAGCTGGAGGAGACTTAGCAAAGTGCTAAGAGGATCGCGGGGAATTTTTCTCCCTGATTATTCGTGTCTAACAAGAACTGGCAGCTTTTTTATTTTTTGCTCTCCCAGGCTTTTCCAGAGGCGCCGTCCCCCCTCGCCCTGCGAAGGGCTTTCAGCAGGTTTCTTAAGTTTTATTGCTTTGATCCTGTAATGTGCTGTTATACAACAAGACAAGCTCTTTCCCGTCACTTTCCCGGCTTCAGCCAGGCCTTTTGCTGTAATGGGCACAGCGCTGGCTTGAAATATTAACGAGTTTTACCTTAATTACCTTTCAGGCTTCTCAGGGCTCTCTTCATTTCCCTTCTCACTCTCTTTTTAACATCAGCCATGAGCAGAGCCAGCTGCTCGGCGGAGCTGGGATTTATCCCCCTCCTCTCCACAGGTCCTTGGAGGTGTGGGCAGCTGGTGCTCCCCGGGCACTGCTCTGGCAAGGTGATGGGGGGATTTTTTTATCTTATGGTACAATATTTCACTCTTGAAATTTGGTTGCTAAAAAGAACAGAGCGCCTGACATTTTTACTATATTTTAGATAAATTAACTTCTTACTAAACATGGAGTGTGGGATGCTCTGACCCACGTCGCCCGACCAACAGCCTCTCCATCCTCCCTGCTGCAGGACCCCTTTCCCTGCAGCCCTGTGCCCATCACCGTGGCCTCAGTGGCTGCTCTGGGCTGTGTGGCAGGAGGACAGAGCCAGAGCACTGTCCCCTGCAGGGCTGGGACTCCTCTCCTTGAGAAATTTGAATGAACCAGGCGATCAACTTCAGCAGTGTCTCAGCTACGCCATCGCTTTGCCGCTGTCCCCATGCACTTACCTAAAAAATGGGGAGGTGTTTGCAGGAATTGAAGTGTCACCACCAGCGGTGACAGCTCAGGGACTGGGAATGTGCCACCTCCTCCCCTGCTGCAGCCATCCAGGTCTCTCCCCTCCTCCTGGGGGAAGGACGTGGATTAATTTGGGGATTAATTTCAGTTACACACGGTCCATGGCACCGGGTGCAGATGGCTGTGTGTCCCCCCGGCTGGTGGCTTCAGTGGCAGTGCAAGCCTTGGCTGAATGAACCTGGGTTTCAGTGGTGCCCAGGCGTTGAAGGAGACCGGAGCCAACAGTTTGATTTCCTCCCCCACATTTTAAAAATTCATCCAGGACATCCCAGCCTCTTGTGACAGCCAAGAGGTGTCACCAGCCTGGTCACCTGGTGCTTCCCAGGCAGCTGGCTGAGAAACACACCATGTCACTGCCGGCCAAGGACGAGCCCAGCTCTGCACCGAGCCATGCCCTGTGGCCAGGGGGCGAGTGTGGTGGCTACCTGCTGCTCTACAGCTGACATTCCAGCTCCTGAGCCCTTCTGCAGGCTTGAAGGTGTCCTGGAGAGGAAGAACGGTTTTTATATCCCAAGCCCTGGCCCAAATCTTCCTCTCCATCATTCAAAACTCAGCTTTATTCCCCAAAGTTGCTCCTGCCCCACATGTGGCTGCACCACCTTGGGCAAAGCAAACCTTGTCCTACCCACCCAGCACGCCCGGGAAGGGGGGAGCCGGGCTGTGATTATGTTATTAACACCCCAGGCAGCTGTGAACTGAAAGCAGCCACTTTTAAAATGGTTTATTTTTTTTTTTCTCCCCGTACAACTTGATCATCTCTTCTCCTCAAATCTGCGGCCGCTCTAATGAGCTGTCTCCCACGGCTGAGCAGTCGGGAGAAAAATGGGGGAAGCTGCAGCCCAGTGTGTGATACTGCAGGGAGCCTCAGCACTGGCAGCTCCCAGCCCCACGGCCCAAACCCCCAACCCAGCACAACAGGAGCCCCCCTAAGCCCCCCAGACCTTTCCCCTTTGGGCCTTTTTTTGTTTTCATAGATATTTTTCGAAGTAGCAAAGCGATAGGTGAAATTCCTTGGATCCCGGCACGGATTGCTGCATCAGTACAAAATACATGATCAGCCCTGCTTCGGGGGAGTCATTTTCTAATGAACTATCTGCTTTTTCTGCTGCTCTATTTTATTTGACCCTTCATTTTGGAGCGGTGGGGGGGTTGTGAAGGTGGCCTCAGGTTAAAATTGAAGCTACTGGGCTAAGGGGCTGCCCAGGGTGCGAGGGACCCATCAGAGACCCTCTGTGATGCTTTGTACATCAAAGATGAGGAAGGGGAGAGGGATGGGGATGGAGACACAGAGATCTGGTGCTCCGGGGGTCGCTGCCCCTCATCCCCAAGCAGGACTCTGGCAGATGGGGCTCCTGGTGCTGTGTTTCAGCATCCTGGCCCCCCCTGAGAGGCTGCTATTTCTGCTGGAACCTCTCTCCCTCCCGCCTCCTCCCCAGCAGCCCCCGGCGCTGCAGACGCCGAGAGAAGCTGCCACCATCTCAGCCAGCTTCACCTTAAAAAAAAAAAAAATAAAGTACAGATCAATACGTTCAGCAATAGATTTCCCTTCGCTCTGTTCCTTACATGACTTCCTCGGTGAGAGCTTCTGTTGGGGCGATGTAAATCAGCTCCCAAACAAGCAGCACCGAGAGCAACAAACAGCAGCGCTCCGAGGGACCGAGGCTACCGAGAACAGGAAAAAAACCTCAATTCCCCCCCAAATCTCAGCACGTATCACCAGCTGCGATGTGATGCAAAGCAATACAATCAGACAACTGGGACACATGCCTGAGTTAAACATTCCCCTGTAGCTCCTGTGGAATAACTCCCTGAAGCCCAGATCCCCAGGTTGTAGTACCAGGAGGGACTGTTGTCATCATTTAATCCCCTCTCAGTCACTTGTGTGGGGCTGGTGACAGCCAGAGATCACAGAATCATAGAATCACAGAATCATCTAGGCTGGAAGAGACCCTCGGGATCATCGAGTCCAACCATCTACCCTACTCTAAAGTTCTCCCCTACACCATATCCCCCAACACCACATCTAAACGGTTCTTAAACACAGCCAGGGATGGTGACTCAACCACCTCCCTGGGCAGCCTATTCCAATGCCTCTGTCAGGAGGCGAGGGGCGAGCAGAGGGGACACAAGGTGCAAGGAGCTGATGGGGGGAGCCTGAGCTGGGGGGTGACAGCCCCTATGACCCCCCCAGTTTGCTCCTGCAGCACTGGGAGCATCACTTGGTGGGGCCCTGCATGGGGCAGGCAGGATGAGTCCCCGCTTCGGAGCCTCCTCCTGTGCCAGGGTTAATTTTTCTAAGCAGCTCTGTGGAGGAAAGGACACTGTTCCAGGGGCTGGGGATGCTTTGCTTGGCCAGCTGGCTCCCGTGGCACGGCTGTCACCACCCCGCTGTGGCTGCCAGGGAGGGGACATTTGCTGTTGGCTTCTCGTTCACATACGAGGATGGCTCCAAGCTTCCCCCTGTGTGGCTGCCAAACATCTGGGGCAGGTCCTCGTGCCACCATGCCAGGGCATGCTCTGGAGCAGGGAGGGTACAGCTGGTCCAAGATGGCACAGTGCCACTCACTGCCCAGCACCATCCTCTTCTCCTTGGGATGCTCCACATGTGGCACAGCCCTCTCCCAACCATTCAGGCAGCCCCGCCAGGTTTGTCCCCCCACTGCTGTCCCCTGGCAGGGCATGGTGCTGCTGGGGGAGAATAGGATGGACAAGGGGAGAGAGGCTCTCAAACAAACTGGAGCCATCCCCATGGGCAATAAGTGCTGAGGAGGAGGATGAGACACCCCCCTTTGCAGCTGGAGCATCATCTTCAAGGATGCTGTAATGGCAGCCAGCTCTGTTCTTCCAAGGCTGGGGAAGGAGATGGCAACAGAGATCTTTTCCAGATTTCCCCTGCTTTGGAGCATCTTTTCCACCAGCAAGTTTAGCTGCGAATGAATGGGCAGCATCTGAGAGCACACTGCCTGCGTGGTTCATTAATTACGCAAGTTATAGGGCTATTACAGCCACGAAATTGCATTATTAAAAAGAAATCTCTGCAGACACTTCAAATGCGTCAACCTATTCAATAGCTGACACTGGGTCATAATTAAAAGCAAAAAGTATGGGCCAGAAGGGGACAAAAATTGGTAGATTTCCTGAATATGGCTAATGGAAACATTATTAACATTAGGAAATTGCATACGAGAAATCACTGGCTCCTAGCCCAGTTTAAATATGCATAAGACTCCTGACGTGTGCCTGTGGTGATTAATAGCATTAACACACACACAAAAAAATTGAATTAAATTCATTGAGCCACCTTTAATGGCTGTGTCTGCGTGTGGCTCCTTTGTTCCCATCATTACAGCAGGCAGGGTTGCTCCTGTGGCCCTGGGATGCTCATGCCCAGGGGATACTCATGCCCCCAAGGATGCTTGTGCCCCCAGGATGCTCAGGCCCACCGGGATGCTCGTGCCCCCCAGGATGCTTGTGCCCCCAGGATGCTCATGCCCAGCAATGCGGGCACCCGGCTGGTTCCTTGCTCCTCGGCAGCTTTTGCAGCCAAACCAAGGAGAACCCAGAGCTGGGCACGGCCACCCACAGGGCAAAGCTGGGGCTGCCCCTGGAAGGGAGGATGAGGATGGGGGAAAATCCCCAATTCGCTCCCAGCTGAGCTTTGCTGCCCGTTTGTGTCCCTGTGGGTTTGAAGATCCTCCCTGTGAATAAGCCTCTGCCCCTTTTGTGCCCCAAAACAGCCTTTGGGTGAAGCTTTCACTTCCTTTTCTTGGCTTAAATCTCACGGTGTTGTCACCACTTCTCTCTTTTTTTTTTTTAATATCTTTTCCATTTTTACATTTGTTCTTCGCGACCGTCGCTGTGAATCAATCTGGCGTCAGGCCTATTCGCCGCCTAATATTTCTCAATAATTTATTATCAGTGGTTTAATCCTCGTGGGAGCTCCCTCCACATTAAAGCCTGTTGTTCAGTCAGGTCATGTCCCGGACTGGAAGCACTTCCAGCCCTTTGATTTGTTTGTGTTTTATGTTTTTGTTGGGAGAGCAGTAAAAGATATGAATTTTTCCCCCCTCTTGAAATTGATTTATCTCGGTTGTTTCCCTTATTCTCTCCAATTGAACCATAACTTTCTGGTTGCTCTCGTCTCCCTTGCTAGAGGCCCTGTTCCATATGGATGCTGTGGGATGCAGCGGGATGTAAATTCGGAGCAGAAATCAGCCATGTGCCCCCGGTGCTGAGGCATCCTCTCTCCCCCTTATCTCTGATATATTCCAGGCAGAAGAGGAGTTTGTTCACCCTCCTCGTCTGGTTTGCTTCCGTCGAGCCGGTCGACATCCCCCACTCCTTTCAAGCAGAACCCAAATTTGGGTTCAAAGAGCTAAAAAAGCACCAAGGATCTCAGAAGCTGGGCTGAGAAACCAAGGATTTGGGGTGGGCTTGTTGTTGCCTTTGAAAAGAGACTCTTCTCCCAAGTATCAAGGGATAGGACAAGAGGAAATGGCCTCAAGTTGCACCAGGGGAGATTTAGGATGGATATTAGGAAAAAATTTCTTCACCTAAAGGGTTGTCAAGTATTGGAACAGGCTCCCCAGGGAAGTGGTGGAATCATTATCCCTGGAGGTATTTAAAAAACCAGACAGACGTGGTGCTGAGGGACATGGTTTATTGACCTTTTTGTCAGTGTTAGGTTGGTGGTTGGACTCAATGATCTTAAAGGTCCCTTCCAACCTAACCAATTCTATGGTTCTATGCTAAAACCTGCCCTCCATCCCTTGCACCCAGCCCCAAAAAGGGCCATTTCTTCAGCTCCAGGAACGAGAGTTTCTTTACCCAAAGGAGAAGGGCCAAAGCACAGGGAGAGGGGGCTGCCAGGTAAACCCCAGATAACTCCAGGCACAGCCTCGGGTGGCTCCGACCTGCTGCCACGCCACGGGTGTCACCAGGAGAAGTGGCTCATGGATGAATTGCAGGCACAGAGCAGGGACGATGGCACCAACAGGGGACACGGTGCCATCCGGGTTCGTCACACGCTCTGTCACTCTGCTGACGGAGAGACCACGGGGAGGGAGAGACACCAAAGCATCCAGGAAACCGGGGAAAAATCTTGGGAGCAGCAGAGGGAAGGCGCAGCTCTTACATCTTTGCACCCCGCAGATGAGGGTACAAAACAAGCAGCTTTAAACCAGAAATAGGGGCAGAGAATTCCATATAAAATATTGAGGTCCTGAGAGCATCGGAGTGGAAGGCAGCGCTGAGGTGGCTCCTGAATAAATCATGGGCACTAACACATGTGCTTGCTCGGCGTGACGTCTCTGAGGGAAGAGCATGGGACTGGGGAAGAGGGAAAATAAAATGCAATGAAACAATATACGGGCCACTTTTTTCCCCCTAAGAGCTTTTGTTAGTGAAATAATTAGCTCATCTCAACGTCCTATAACATGTCAGCCTAAATCTGTTCCCTCATTTGTCTCTCATCAGCCCATCCACCGCATCCTCCTCCTTCACTGCTGAAGGGGAGTGTGTCTTGGCAAACTGCAGCACTCGGTTAAAATTTCATGGTCTCTGTGTAACTGGTGGCTTGTCAGGAGAAATGCTGAACCCTTGGGACCACGGTGCCTCCCCAGAGCTGGGGGACTAAGGGCAGAAACAACACGCAGAAAACACCATGTGTTCAAAACTTTGTCCAAGGGATACTCTTAAACCCAATGGGCTGCCAGGTGACCCCAAAACCTGCTCCCCTTCAGGGTTTGATTGCCTTCCATGGGGCAGCCAGGGGAGAAGAAGTGAATATTTAATTGCTAAATAAAATTGACTGCATGGGGTTTTTATTTCTCCTCTGCTTGGAGAGGCCAGTGCAGTCCCTGGGGGCTGCTGGCTGGAAGGGAAGTTCTTTTGGTGATTTAAAGCAAAACTCCTCATTTTCCACGCTGTGGAAAGATTCCACAATCTCCCCAGCACCATCCTTGGGTCTCCTGGGGTCCTCCTCCCAGTGCTGGGCTGGGGGCCAGTGTGAGGACCAGCAACAACCCTGCACAGGTCTTGCTGTAACTGGGCTCTGTTCACCAAAGCCTCACCTTGAGCCTCAAATGCTCTATGTAAAGGAAAGAGGAAGGTTGAAAACCCTAACAAATTTCTAAACCCCCTTAACAGCAAAGCATTAGGAAATAGAGGGAGCAGGGAGAGCAGATATATGTACCGGAGGGTGTTATTGAGCTTGAGGAGTCCAGGTGATGCTAATCCCGGTGAAATGGAGATGTGCCCTTGTTAGGAATCAAATATTTCCCAGGGTGTTAATTCTTGTCTAATTAACAGCTTCGGAGATCCACAGAGGACTGGTTTCAGCTGGTTCTCCGCCCTCCCTGGAAATAATGTTTTCCCAACATCTCTAGCATCATCCTCAGCAAATGTCTCTGGAGTTATATCCTCAAGACAGGCTGGGGCTTTTAAAAAATGCATCGCGAGTGCATCATCAGCACCATCACATGAGCAGGAAAGTAGGACAGGCACGATGTGTGCCACGCTCCTGCCCACACCTCCAGTGCTGGGCTACTGGTCCTGCTTGGGAAGCCCAGGATGGTCTGAGCCATCCCTTGCCATGGATGTCTCACCTCAAATCCAGCCCCTTGGGGGGGAACCAGCGGTTGTTTCTCCTGCAAAACGCCTGGGAGGCATTGAAGTGAGTTTATATATCCTCTAATTTGAAAAATAAGAGCTGCAGGAAACCCTGTAGCTGGCCCAGGCCACCGGTGAACGCACCATCAAAGCCACGTCTGGTGCTGGGTCTGGTTCAGGCAGCGGGGTGTGGGCACAGAGAGGGGCTGAGCTGGGGCATGCAGTAGGACTGTGGGATCATTCCAATTTAATGCAATTATTGGGATGGTTTTATGAGCTTTTGAAGTTAAATGAAAGGGGTTTGCATGCTAAATGGGGAAAAAAAAACAGTCTGCTGCAGAAGCGAGCCATGGGAAGTCTCCCTGGGATCCCCACGATTGATGGGGATCAATCAAAAAACAATAAAGGGGGTCTTCTGTTTTCTCCTGCCTCATTTTTTTGTTGTGCCCCTCTCTAGAATTAATCCCTGCTGCGATGTCCACGTGGGTCCCTGTGCTCCCAAAGGACTTGGCCACATCTCCTGGGACACCAGAGGACCTGTGTGCCAGCACGCCCCGTGCAGCGTGAGGTCTGATTGCTGTAATTAAGGTGGTGCTGGATGAAACGTGTTGCGATGGGAAGCAATTATACGCAAATAAGAGACCGTGCGAGTGTGAGTAAACATTAGGGGTTGTTTTTTTCCCTGTTGAACCTCTGTGATTTAAAAGCCATTAAAGGGCCCAGCCAGTGCACTGGTGTCAGCAGTTTCCCAGTGCTGCTTGCAGCTCCAAAAGCCATTTGCTCACGGCTGGATGGCTTCAGTAGCACTTGGATCCATCTCCTCCTGCAGCTCCAGGTGGGCACCTGCTGCCTCTTACACCATTAGGCACTTCCAGAGGGGTGGGCTGCGATGAGTCGATCACACAAGGGACAGCCTGCTGCCCTGCGTCCTTGGGTGTGCTCATCCCATGTGTCCTTGGAGATGTTCATCCTGTGCATCCTTGGGCATACTCATCTGATGTGTCTTCAGACATGCTCATCCCGTGCATCCTCGGACATGCTTCCCTGGACATGCACATCTTTTGTGCCAAGGACTTGGGCACACTCATCCCATACATCCTTGGACACACTCATCCCGTGCATCCTTGGACACACTCGTCCCGTGCATCCTTGGGCACACTCGTCCCGTGCATCCTTGGGCACACTCATCCTGTGTATCCTTGGACACATTCATCCCATCCATCCTCGTGCTCCCTGTAGGTCACTGGAACACCCAGGGCTTGGCTCCCACAACAGGAGCAGGTATTTTTCCACCATCACCTGCCCCACTGCCTTCTGCTTCTGGGGAGAGCATCAAGCAGGGCTTGCGAGGTGCTTTCAAAAAAAATAAATGAAGTCTCTGCCCCTCGGTATCTCTGCTAATAAAGTGGAAATAAAAACAACAGCTGCTGTTAATGGCAGGATGGAGGTGTGGGGGCTGTGGGACCAGCAGGTTATTGCCTGTGTTTGTCTGGTGTTTCCTGCTGATGCTCAAGAAACGAGGCTGCAATCCCAAAAGTTGCTGCTGGGAAGAGATTTTTCCAATGGGTTTTTTTTGGGGGGGTGAGGTACAGCAGGTCCTATTGAGGGTCTGAGGGAGAGCTCCTCTGGTTCCCCTGCCCCGTTCTCCCCCCAGAGCAGCTCTCCCCTGCACCCCCAGCACCGAGGAAGAACAAGTCCCCAAGCCCCTGAGACCTTGGTCATGGAGTCTTCTGCTGGAGCACGCGTGGGCATCTCCCCTTGGGCTCTTTAGGGATAATTATAATTTCTACTCCCCTGCAGCCTCCCTCCAAGAGGAGATACAAGATTGATCCTTGCATCCTGTCCTAAGCCCTTGGTCAAACATTTGTCTCGCCGGTGACTGGGGACGTGCGGTGGTAAAACTGCGATTTAGACCAAGGAAATCACGGGGAAAACAAATCCGGAGCCCCCGTCCAGCCATTTGTAACACATCACGCTCCTGACAGCGCCGCCAAAGAGCCAAAAAAAGCTTCAGCCTTGGAATTTTTCTAGCGCGAAGATAAATGGAGGAGATTCATGTCTCTGTTGGCGCTACATTGTTTTGCTCAGCTGGCTGCAGAGCAAATAAGATACGGTGGCGCATTGATTTGTAGCCTGAGAGCTGTCCTGACAAATAGATGGACTGGGAAAAAACTTCATTTGTGACTTAAAATAGAGCAAACAGGGAACGTTGGGAGGGGGCACGGTGTCCAGATCCCCAGTGTCCCCCTCTTCCTCCTCCCTGGGGGCACGTAGGCACAAGGGGGTGCAAAAATGAGGTAGTGCCTCCAGCTCTTGCTCTTTTTTGGGATGTTTTTCCTGATGGTTCTGTGGGGTCTTCCCCAGCCCCTGTGTGCCCTGCTCAGGACTCGTCGCCCTGTGGCTCAGACACGGTGCCAAGGGCAATAAAACCTGAACCAGGCGTTTCCAGTGGGTTTTGGGGAAGACAGGAGGAAATTTTAAAGGCCCAGTGTTTCCAAATGAAAGCTGCACCCTAATGGAGAAATAGCCAGTTTTATGGCAGAATGCAAATGAAAAGGTAGAAATAAACAATCCCTCACAAATAAGTGCTCGCCTCTAATGAATATTTCATACACAAAAGAAGTCATTGACATTTTGCTGGATTGCTTCAATTAGCTCTTGAGCCTCGTATTCATGCAAATAATAAGCTTGCTTTTTATAATGCTTTGTTAATCTGTTTCATAGTGTGAATTTATACAGTAATGTATCACACAGACCTCCTGCTGCAGCCTTTATTGGATATAAATGACTTAGTAATTGCTATTGATCATTAAAGAAGTGCGATGTTATTTTGGAATTACAATGTGGGGGATCTTTGAAAGACTGAAGGCACTGGGTGGTTTGCTACTCGCCAGCCTGGTTTATATTCAGAGGAGTGACTAATGGGTCCTTGGGAGGAAAAGCCAAAGTGTGCCAAGATTGAGTCTGGGGAAAAAACACTGCTAGAGTCATTGCTGGCTTCACATCATGAAACGCTCCCGGCTATATATTCAGAATATATCTCCACATATTCCATTTCACACATCGATCCCTATTCCAACTCACACTTTGGTAAGATTAGCCAGGAAAATACTAAGGTTTATGGGGAAAAGCCATCAGCGGGCTGGGTGTGGGGTGAATGTGACAGCGAGACATGGCACGGGGGCTGCGGGAGCCCTGGGCCAGTCCCCACATGTGGTGGCCACTCCGGGGTGGGCAGGAGCTGCCTGGCAAAGCCACCCCAAGCCCTTCCCGGGGCTCCCACTAGGCTGCAGGTCCTTAATCTGGGCTTGCTGTTCAGCTGCAGTATGGGAGTAATTAAAGCAAATGTTTTACGATCACCCGACTTGCAATATTGGGTGTATTGATCATGACTCCAGATCCTGAAATCAAGCGAGTGTGAAGGTCTCTGCTTTCCCAACAGGGATATTCAGCCTGAACCTCCTTTCCATCACTCGCTGGTTGTCTTCCAGCTTCAGACATTAAAACCTCATCACTTTGAAATGGAAAAAGCTGGTGTTGCGCTTTAAATTTATATTTTTCATTTAGAAAACCCCTTCTTGTTTTTTTTTTTGGTTGGAGTTTTTGCTTTGCTTCCAAACTCTTTTCCCTCTGCTCCTATTTCCTTCCCTTGGAGAAGCTGTTGTTGGCTGGTGTGCCCAGGAGAGCTGCGTTCAGGGCTGGCTCTCGGTGTGCTCAGAGCCCAGGGGAGCTGTGAAATCCCTGCTCCTCCATCGCCCCAGGAGGGCACCCCAAAATTCTCCCCCTGCCGCGGGGTAGGGTGTTTCAGCAGGCTTTGACATGCACATCCATCTGGAAAATGGTTAGGGGCATTAACTCTTCTCTGCCTCCGAGGGGTGTACTGGGACCCAGTTAATTAACATCTTGAAAGGGCTGTGAGATTCCTCCATGACACTGTTTTTATTAAAAGCCTATATGCACATTTTTCCCCTTCCAATTTACCGCATTTCCCCCCGGAATGTGCTTTGATTTTTAAGCAATTTATAAGTCCTCAGGCTTTGCCTGGAAGGTAATTTATACTCTAGTTTGTGTTTTTATGTGTGTACATGTGCTGCAGTGCATTGGGAAGAAACACAAAAAGCAATCGACTGTGCTGAGGCTGGTATTGATGGAAGAGAGGTGGAGGAGCTATTTCCAGGAGCTGAGAGCTTGCTCCGACCTGCCCAGGCAGATGCTGTGATGCTGAACTGCAAATCAAAGCAGTCCCAGAGAGAGCCGTGCACCTGTGGTACCCACGGGATATCTTGATCCCAGGAAGGGCTCTTTCTGCTCTGTGCCAGGTCTGGATGCTCACCCGGACTGGTTGACCATGCACTGGCCAAGATGCCACTTCCACAGGGTCACCAAAGCCAACGAGGGTCCTTTTGTAGCCCCAAAAAGACCAATCCAGCCATGTGCAGTGTGTCCTCCCTTTGCTCACCAGTGGCTTTGGCCCCGTGGCACGGCTCGTTTGCCCAGCTGGTACCCAGCGGGTGGTGGAGCAGGCTGGCTCTGGGGAGAGGCTGGTCTCAGTCCCATCACAGAATCACAGAATCACAGAATCTTCTAGGTTGGAAGGGACCTTAAAGATCATCTTGTCCAACCGTCAACCTCACTGACAAAAATAGACACCCACACAACAAACAAGGAGCATCATCACTAAACCAGACCTCCCAGCACTACATCAACCCGTCTTTTGAACCCCTCCAGGGATGGGGCCTCAACCACCGCCCTGGGCAGCCCATTCCAATGGCTGAGAACCCTTTCAGTGAAAAATTTTTTCCTAATATCCAGCCTGACCCTCCCCTGGTGCAACTTGAGGCCATTTCCTCTTGTCCTGTCGCCTGTGACTTGAGAAAAGAGACCGACCCCCATCTCTCTACACCCTCCTTTCAGGGAGTTTTAAAGAACAAGAAGGTCTCCCCTCAGCCTCCTCTTCTCCAGGCTGAATAACCCCAGTTCCCTCAGCCTCTCCTCATAAGACTTATTCTCCAGACCCCTCACCATCTTTGTTGCCCTTGACAGCACGACTCTGTTCCTGCCTCATCCCTGGGCAAACCAGAGCGTGATGCTGATGGCATTAAGCGATGCTGAAACGTTCCCCAAGTCACCTCGGTGCCCCGTGGGCCGTTCTGATGTGAACTTTTGCCCCGCGCGAGTAATTTGTTTTCAGGGAGTTTTATTTATGCAAATCCCCGGCGATATTTCATGCCGTTCACATCTCCCGAGGCAGGTTTTTAATAAAGGCCGGGAGGCGAGAGGAGGGCCAGGAGGTGAGCGGGTCAGAGCTCCGGGAGGCGAAAAGCTGCCTGGGATTTAATGGCACCACATCGATTTATATCCGCTGGGGATGTGACCCTCCAGCCCCCTGCCACCGGAGCCGGCTGCATCTCTCAGACTGCTCTTCAGAGCAACTTTCCTCTTTTTATTGGTGTTTCGGATCAAACCGCTCAGGACCACTGCCGGCTCTGTGCCTGCTGCGATTGCAGCCCCCAGGGTATAACACTCATTTCCAGGTTTTTCTCTTTCCTATTGCTGTGAAGCAAATCTCCAGGCGCGTTTGCAGTGGGAGAAGGCGAAGGGAGCTGGGGGAGTGTGGTTTCTGGGCTCAGGGACCCTGTCAGCACCTGAACCCCAGCACCCCGACAGAGCAAACCCTCCGATCCTGACCAGCCATGGAGCAGGATGCAAATGTACAGCAGCAGAAGTGATGGAGAAACTTTTAAAAACCTGTGTTTTTCTTGGACAAGATTAGATATTTGGGTGGGTTTTTTCCCCAGGAAAAGACTGAGAGAGTATAAGATGCCCAGCTGGCACAGTGGGGCTCAGTTCAGTTCCTACCAGAGTATTTTCCTCTCAGCAGAAATAATTGAAAGATTTTAGAGTTCATGGCTCATTCATAGAATATATCCACTTGGTTTTATCCCTATTAAGAGCAATGGGACTGACAGGGTGATGCAAGAGGCCAAAGGAGCCCACAAATCACAATTTTTAGCCAAAACTGGCTGAAACCTCTGCTTGTTTTCACGGTCAACACCCAAGAGCTGGGTTTCCCGTGCTGTGCCAGGAGACAGTGGTCACCACAAGGTTGCAGCAAGGTCACAAACACCCCGTGCATCCAGCCTCCTGCCTGCCCCGTCCCCAGAGTGTGCAGGAACATGCCTTTTGGGTTTAGTGTCCATCCCTGTGGGTCCCAGCTCAGTTATTCAGTGCTGGATGCATTCCCAGCCCGACCCCGGCCGAGCGCTCCTCTCTGCCAGAAATATCCAGGAAAGGGCAGTATTTGTGCTGTGGATGCATATACTTGCCTTTTCTGGCTCCTGGGGAGATAGCAGAGCTTTGCTGCTAACTCCCTGGGTTTTCTGGGGCATTTAAATGCTGGAAGGAGATTCAAATCCCAGTTCAAACCTGTGGAGAGCTGCTGGGCTCGGGATGCTGTCGGGAGGGACCCCCAGTCCCACCAGTCCCAACACCGCGAGGCTTTGAGCAGCTTATGGCTTGGGTTTTTCCTACTGAGAAAAAGCTCATGTTTGACTCCAGCTCTCCGGGCAGGATCAGAAAAGACCTGATCTTACCCAAAGCCCTTTTTCAGCTGTGCAGACACGGAGGGGTGAGTCCCATCCCAGGTACATCAACACCCGCTGCAGGAAAGCATCGCCGCCCCTCAGCCACCGATGGATTTTCCTCTTCAGCTCTCCCTTCTGTTGCTTTTATAATTTATTTACAACTTTTACAGATGCTCGCAGCAGTTCTTTTTTTTTTTTATTCTTTCTTTTTTTTTTTTCTTTAAATAGCTTTTCAAATAGGAAAAACAGAGCGGTGGAGGATTTCTCAGCCTCGTGCTCGCAGGGAAACACCTTTGGTGCTTTGAAAAGTGGGACTTTGTGCTTGTGGTGGGTTTCCCTCAGCAGAAAGCCTGACTCTGCTCACCACCCTGCACCACCGAGTCTGGGCCCCCTCCCCTTCTTCATTAATGTGTTGAGTACAGCAATTATTTCCTCTCTGTGACGATGCCCGGGTTCAGGTTAAACCTTTATCTCCCTCAGACCTGCTCAGCCTCTGCCCGACAGCATCACTTTGGATCTCACACAGGATTGTACAAACTGATGCTTTGCACCCAAAATGGCCCTTTATCCCCCTTGGGGAACTTCTCCCACACCTACTTTGCTCCAGATATTGTAGCAAATATATTCTTATATACCATCAAGCATGTTTGCCAGCAGCATGTGCCTGGACCCAAGCACCCAGCAGGTGTGATGTCCTGGTGCAGAGCAGCAGGTGGGTGTTGCTCCAGCCTTATCACCTTCCCTCTGCACCAGCTCCTGCCCCACACCCCTGGAAAAGGATGGACAGAAAGAAGAAACCCCCCCCTAAATAACAGTGTGAATCCCCAAAATACAATTGTCACCTCCCAACAACTGGGAGAGAGTGAATGAGAAGTGCCAGGGCTGATCTGCATTTAAAAGAAGGGGAATCAGCAGAAGGAAGAGGAGAGCGGGTGCAGAGAGGAGAGGGGAGGGGGACATAAAAGGGAGAGGGGCCTGAATTTGCATGTTGTTTTTCCTTATGGCAAAAATCATTTGAAAGCTGATGTACTGCCAAGAGGAACAAAAAGAGACCCCTTGGCATTGCCCCAGGCTCCTCATTTACTCTTTTACAGCAAGGAATACTTATAAAACCTGAATAAAACATCTAATAAGGCTGTTTAGGATTCCTTGAAAGATGTCTCCATCAAAGCATCTGGGGTCAGCTGGGCTCTCCCTGCCTCTGCTCCGACACCTGCGCTGATGCTCCTGAGCCCCTGGTACCAACACATCCCTTCCCGGGATGATGACCGGTGCACAGGGCAGCAGACAGTCCCATTGGGAAATTTTTTTGGGGAATGAACCTTTCCTGGCTCATTTTTTACAAGAAAATCAGAAAAAAAAAAATACAACAGACAGAAGCAGTGTAGCAAATCCTGATTTTTTTTAAATATCCTAAAGATGGATGTTACCCATTAGAGCAGAAAAGCTTTTGTGATGTATTTGGAGGAGGGGTGAAGGGGATGGGGAGAATCCCCGGGGTTGAAGGGATGCTTGTGGGAATGGGTGTTTACAAAAGCGAGAGGATGAGGCAGAGGCAGGGGAAAGGAAGGTAATTATATTGCGAAAACACGAGCCATGAGCTTTGCAGCACTCATCACCCCATTAGGCGCTTGTAAAATTTGCAGACCATTAGATGGAGCTTTCAAACACCATTTTTATCCTGCAGTCGCAAAACACTTTTGCCCTACGTCACCTTCTGGTTGCAAAGAGAAGACTCATTTCACCTCCAGCTGCTGCAGCGTAGGAACGGTGACCAGCACAACGTGTCCACCCTCTGCCTGCCGTGGTCCCTGGCCAGGGGACCCACGTGTCCAAGCCCACCAGCCACAGGGATGCTCTTTGCACTTCTCCATGCCTCTCACACACACTCCTACCTGGAGGAGAACCTCACTCCTATTCTTTGCTGTGTTCAATTAGCCAGGGGGGGTTCATTAGTGGTCTGATCTGGCTGCTTCTGGACGGGTCACGGGGATTGCCCGCTGTTGGAAGCTGCTTTTCCTGCAACTCAGTTTCCTCCCAGCATCAAAGACTGGGCAGAGCTCCCCTGCAAAGCCCCAACACTTCCAGCTCCACATGAAGCCTCCCTTCACTTCGTGCTTTGCATTGAAGTCGGGAGCTGCCGCGGTGGTTCCGGTGATGGAAACGTCCACCAGAAAAGATAACCTGGCCATAAACTCCCAGGCTGTTAATTACTTCACTGTTTGTGAAGGATCCCACACAAATATCACTGTCCTCCTCCATCTCCCTCAATCTCACGTGGGGAGGGGAGGCTGGGGAAGCAGAGAAATCACTGCACTTAATAGGTGTAAATATTTTACAGTTTTTAATTAAATATGAGAACCCTGCTGGGGCTGGGAGCAGGACCATCCTGGAATATGAATTATCGAGAATCCTCCTTCCCAGATGTTCAATCTTTCCACCCCAGCCCCCAGGCACTTCAGACAAATAAAATGGAAAATAAATCCAGGTTTAAAAAAAAACCCAAACCACAATGGCAACAAATCCCCCCCAAGTCCCCAGCAGCTGAATAGCCCTCCCAGCCCACCAGCTGCTCTGAGGGGGACAATTTCCATCCTGTTTGCTTTTAAATGAACAGATTCAATGCTGTTTCAGTGAAAGCCATTTGGGTTGGGGGCCAGGACCAGGGGGGCATCACCAGCCCTGGCATCACGGCCACCAACTCTTCAGGGGCTGCTGGCAGGGCCCACCAAAGCAGAAAGCCAAACCACATCATTTCAATGCCTTTCTCCTTCCCCAAAATAACCTCTCAAACCCCAGCACATTCGACACTTCCCCGTGGAACCCCCTCAGCTGGAGGCACCCCTGGCAGTTTGCAACCTCCAGGAATTTTTTCCCTGCCATGGTATGAAAGATAAAACATTGTTTTTGGGGGAAATAGGGCCATGAGTGGATGAGGGGTGCTCTCTCGGAGTTACCCACATCCCTCTGGACTAAACTGATGGTTTTAGGGGCAGCTGGTTCAGTTTCATCCCAGCCCAATCGAGCTGCTTCTCGGCTCCCTGCCAGATGGGCTGAGGCACAGGCACTCAAAAAGGAGACGCTGTTCAAGATATTTCTATTCTGGTACTTTTGGGAAGAGGTTTATGAGTGGGCTCTGAAGATGGGTGGGTAGCGGAGGGTGCCAGCCCTCTCTCCCTTCAAGCACTGCAAATCAATTAAGTGGTGCCTCCTGAGAGGAGATTAAGTGGATAGAATTGGCCAGGATTGACCTCAGTGGATCTCTCTTGATTTATACCAGCTGGGGAGCTGATCCAGCACGTGTTGGGGGCAGGCATTACACAATGCCTTGTCCTCAGAAACCTGGGGCAAGGCTTCAGTAGCCGGCTTTCCTGCACGAAGCAGAGCAGCAGAGAGTCCTGCCGAGCCCATGCCAGGCACAGGATGCAAATGCAGATCACAATAAGGTAAAAACTCAGCCTAAAAATCATTTCTACTCTTTGCTTTCCATGCTGAGGACAGAGGGGGTGTATGTCTATTAGACTAATCTCTGCAACTGGCTTAGCTTCACCCTGGGGCTTCCTTGTGTGAAAAACACATCTAAAGCTCCTGATCTCTCCTGCCTTTCCAGGCTGGACATAGCTCAGGGCCAGTGGTCCAACGGCAGCCGTGCACAGTCACGGTGGGCTACAAGGGGCTGAGAGGGGCTTGCAGAGCAGAACTCTCTGCTGGCAGCCTGGTGTTGTGGGGGTTAATCCAACATTGGGTCCAGGAATTCTGATGAAAACAGTATTTAAACCCAGCTAAGGCTGTTATAGTGTCAGAAAGAAAAGGTAGAGCTTTAAAGAAAGCAAAAACTCCAAACTTGGCCAAATATTGTGAATCCAGGAGGGCTTGGTTGCCCCAAGCTCAAAACCACAAGCAGCAAGAGGCTCTTATTCCTCATTATCTTAGAAACCCATCTCCTGCTGATTAACTAAGTTATATATGACAGGCGATGTCTCATGCAACCCATGACAACCCACACCACCTCTCAGAGAAAAAAGGGGTCTGAAACAAGTGAGATGTTTCACATAGTTCCCTGTGGCTGAAAATGTGGCTCAGCAGCTTTCTGTCCCCCTTGCTCTGAGCTGGGCAGCTCTGGTGGCCAACAGCAGCTCCAGCCTGACCCCAGCCAAGCCCCCAGCCCCACAGCAGATGGAGATGTGCCAGCAGAAGCACCGTGCTGAACTGTGGGGCAAAAATGGGCACAACTGGACCCGTAAATGCTGCAGGAACATCTGCTTCTTCCCCCAAGAAAATGGGTCACCTCCAGCACGAAGCTGGTGTCTGGAGCAAAGCAAGGCACCAGCAGGGAGTAGATGAGCCTGTGCCATCATGTGATGTTTATAATTAGGCTATTTGGCAGCCTAACATATATTATTAGCCTCTTTGCTAATAGACTTCTCTAATAAGAGTGCCCTTAAGTGACCTCGGTGAACATTCATCTACTTCTAACTAGATTTATAATTGTGATTGATCACAAGGTGCTGAAGCTTTGCTTGGCTTGTTCCCCCGTCTCCGCGCAGTTCCAGGTAACTTGTTTCCTTCAACCCCAGTTTCGGGGCTAATATTTCCTCTGAACAGCTCACAGCGACCAGGTACCAATTAGTGAGACCCCCTGAACCCAAAGCGGATGGAAATTCCCCAGGTGGGTCTGAGACACGGCACCGTGCTTTAGTTCAGCAAACAAGTGGTGGCATCCTCCTGGAGCACAAACCAGCCCTGGAAAGGCTTTAGGCACTGCTTTGACCTGGGCTTTTCTGTGCAGTAATGAGATTGGGAGATGCCCTCCCAAAGCTTGATGATGAGCCAAAGCTTGTCCATACATCGCTCCTTTTCCATGGGTCATGAGCTTCTACCCCACCTCACAGGCTGGTTGCCCACCTATAAAATGATGAGACTAGCTCAGAGCCCTTTGGGTCCACCATGGAATAAGTTATAGAGAAGAATTAAGCATCGTTATGAATGCTTCTCCACCTCCTTCATGGCTAAGCACCTTTAGGGAGAAGCTAAGACGGGTTCAGCACATAGAATCATGGAATGGTTAGAGTTGGAAGGGAACTTAAAGATGGTTGAGTTCCAACCCCCTGCCATGGAGCACTGGTACCCTCTGGATGCTCTGGAGCTCGGAATGAAGGCAGGGACTCTGCTGCTGTTTCTCAGCACTGGTCTGGTGCTGGAGCCGCAGCATTGCAGCTTGAGCCAGGATGAGAGGAGGAGGAAGGTGAATCCCCTCAAGGTGGATTTTAAAAGAACTGTGAAGAAGTGAACAAATAGACATTTCAGACGGCTAAAAGGAGGGTCACAGCTAAAGGAGCTGAGAAGCATCTCATTCACTTTGTACAGCTGTGAGGGTGATATGCGGCATAATTTCATATAAAAAGGCTAAATTCACCCTTGGTTTTGTTGTGAAGGTCCCTGTGTGAGCTTTCTGAGAGCTGAGCAGCCCCGAAGGCTCACGGTGAGCTGACGGTGCAGGGAGCGAGCTCCTGGCTCGGCCCTGCTGCAGGAGGCTGGTGGGGATGGACCCTCTTTTTGCTCCCAAAGCAGAAATCCAGAAGGAAAACTGTGGTTTTTATATAGGGGAAAAAAAAAAAAAAAAGAATAGGCTGATTTTTTTCCAAAACCTCCTGCAACAGCCGGGATGGCTGATCCTGCATCGGCCTCAGCATCACTGGGGAGAGGCTGCAGCCTCCTGTGCTGAGGGTGCGGATTAAATGCAGACCTTCAGGGACCTCTTATTCTTCCTGAGCTAATTGATTGCCATTTGCCACTGCTGCTCTCTCTTTCTCTCTCTCATTTCATGAAGAAAGAGTAAATTCGAGGAGGCATTGCTGGCTGGCAGCTGACCCGGGCTGTCCCCATCTCAGCACCTGCCTGATTCCCGGGCTCTGTAATTGCGTGTTTAAAAAGGCTGGTATTTTTGCTAGGATTTTTAATTGGATGCTGAAACCGACCCCGGGGGATTATTTTTATTTTTGGAGCATTGGCTATTTGGTCAATACCCTTCTGGTCTGAGAAAGCCAGTGCAAGCGTGCAGCCTGACTTCTTAACGGTAGTGATTTTCCATTAGCCTTTGAAACGGCATCGGCTCCCGAGCTGGGTGGGAATTCTTTATGGACTGTGTTTCTTGATGAATCTGCATCCTGGAGCAATAAGCTAAGCTCTCCATGAAAGATCAGTTCTGTTAAGTTGCCTGGCTCGATACTTCCCTTCTGTGGGAGGGGGAAGGAGGAGGGAGGAGGAAGAGGAGGGAGGGTGAAGGCATTGGGAAAATAATCTGGAGTTCTCAAAACTTTCCTGTGGATCTGCTTTGTAAATCAAAAAGTTTGCTTTTTGTTGAATCAGCCGTGTTTCAGATTTTTGGTAAACACATCTGCCCCAAGGCCTGCAGCAAGGTGTTTTCTTGAAAGACCTGGAGACCTGCAGGTCTGAGACCAGCCCTGTGGAGAAAGACTTGAGGGTGCTGGTGGATGAAAAGCTAGACATGGCCCAGCAATGTGCACTGGCAGCCCAGAAACCCCCCCACATCCTGGGCTGCATCCCCAGCCCCGTGGCCAGCAGGGCAAGGGGGGGGTTCTTCCCCTCTGCTCCGTTCTGGGGAGACACCCCCCTGGTGCTGCCTCCAGCTCTGGGGCCACCAACAGCAGAACATGGACCTGTTGGAGCAGGTCCAGAGGAAGCCATGAAGATGATGTGAGGGCTGGAGCCCCTCTGCTGGGAGGACAGGCTGAGAGAGTTAGGGGGGTTCAACCTGGAGAAGAGAAGGCTCCGGGGAGACCTTGGAGCCCCTTCCAGTCCCTAAAGGGGGCTTGTAAGAAAGATGGGGACAGACTTTTTAGCATGGCCTGTTGCAATAGGACAAGGGGTAATGGTTTTAAACTAAAAGAGGGAAGATTTAAACTAGATATAAGGAAAAAAAAAAATTACAATGAGGGTGAGACCCTGGCCCAGGTTGCCCAGAGAGGTGGGAGATGCCCCATCCCTGGAAACATTCCAGGTCAGGTTGGACAGGGCTCTGAGCAACTGATCTAGTTGAAGATGTCCCTGCTCATGGCAGGGGGTTGACTAGATGGCCTTTAAAGGTCTCTTCCAACCCAAACTATTCTGTGATTCTATGATATTATGGAATCTCTTGGTCATCCATGAGAAAAGAAATTCTCCTCGGATGCCCCAGCCAGCATGGAGCATTACCACCAGCTCATTGCCTGCACAGCACATCCCCAGTTTAAGAATGGGTTTCTTTCGCATGAAAATCTGTGCTAGCTGCTGAAAAATAATAACAGATGAAGCATATTCACTGAGCACGTTGTTATTAGCCCAAATGGTTTGGCTTTCTTTCTTGCTTTCTTTCTATTTTTTTATTCATGCTGTTGGCAAGCAAAACCAACCAGCTCCATTATGTATAATTTATTCTGGATTAGATCAAAGGCACAGTTTTCAGGGTAGGTTTGGGCATTATTATTATTATTTTTTAGCTTTTTCCATTTTTTACAAATATATATTTATTCTCCCCTCCCTTCCAGAGTCCCCGTTGCTTTTCCTCATGAGCAAACTATAAATTATTCACCAGCCCATACAAGACAAGTGCTCCTCAGGACTGGAAATCAAATCAGCCGTGGCCCCGGCGGTGGCACAGCGTGGGAGCCTGGGGTTTTGGGGGAGCAGGGGCAGATGTGGGTGCATGTGGGGATGTGGGGAGGCAGCACCCAAGCAGGGACCATGTAAAATGCTCCCCAGGACCAGGCTGGCCCTGGGGGGGGTCTCGGGGCTGTTCCCTAAGGCTCTGTGATTTGGAAGGCGGCTGCACCCTCCCTGTCCCTCACCCTGGGGGGCCAACTGGGATCAAGATGTACCTTTTATAACTGTTTTTACATCAGAAAGTTGGGGGGCTTTTTGGGAGCAGGGTCTCTGGGCAGGTTGCAGAGGTGCAGCTCCCGTCAGCCCCCCAGAAATGCCACCTTTGTGGGGACAGGGGACACACTGGGAGCAGGGAGCATCAATCTTACATGGGCTTTTTGTAAAAACAAGGTGGTGTCCTTTGCAACCCTGGACATGCTTTGCCAGGGGATTTGAAAAGACACAAAGCTCTGCACGGCTGGGGTCTGCCTCCTCCCTCTGCCCCCCCTTATTCCCTGAAAAACAGGGATACACAGATCTCCTGGATTGGCTGTCAGAGGAGGGATGGTGGGACCCCCCCCATGCCTAGGCTCTGCCTTGCTGAGCAGCACCCAAGCAGGTCAGCAGCACCACTGAGGAGCAGTTTGGCTCTCCACAGCCAACCTACCTTGCTTTTAGCAGAAAACACAGCACCTCTGGGGTCTTGAAACCTAAAACATTTGTTCTTGTAGCTGATGCTGGCCATTTATTGCACTGCAAAGTCAGTTTTAAAGCCCAGCAGAATGGTGTGCTCTGGGAACGGGGCTTTAGAGCAGGCGACTGCTTGCTGGTGCTGTAAAAAGCTAATGCTAATTAAGCAGGAAGCTGATCTAGGGAGGCATCTCCTTGCCTAAACTACCATAATCTCCCCAGCACCGCAGTGTGATGCTTAAGAATCACTCACCCAGACGAGGCTTCCTGCAAGGGGTTGGGATGCAGGGACACCCGGCTCCCATGGGGCTGGGGGTGCTGGGGGACATCTGGGACCAGTGGGACAAACACGGATGGATTTATCACCTGGATTCCCTAAGGGACCCCACTCTGGGCTGTCTGCCGAGGGTTGAGCTTGCAGGGATGGGCAATGACTGCTGCACACCGTGTGGGTCAGGACCTGCAGGCTTCAGCAGGGGGGTGAGCTTCATGGGGAAGCACAGCCCCAGGTCATCGGTGCTGGTGACATGGGGAGGGTGACATACCTGCTGGGATGCTCACACGGGGCTTGGGGTGGATCGTGGCTTCATCCATCCTCTTCTGGGAAGCAGCCCTGACCCCAGAATTGCCCCTCTCCTGTTATTGCTCTCCAGAGGAGTGACGTCCCAGCCGCTGTCCTCCCCCAGCCGAGCGTTAGGAGCCTCTGAGCACAGTCTGGGGGAGGATTTGTCAAATTCACGAGTCGTGTTCCCTCATTGAGCAGCCAAAGGTGGCCAGCAGATCCCGCCTCGTCTGCTTTTCCTTCTAATGGTTTTATTGTAAATCTCTTCTCTTACAGCTGGGGGAGATGTGCTGTGACATTCCTTGGCTGGATGTAGATTTAAAGAGCATCCAAGCGGGACACAGCCAGGAAACCTTTAAAAACCCTGTCCACGAAGTTATGCTTCCCCAGAGGGAATAAATCTGGCTGGGGCAGTGGGATGGTGACTTTTGGGCTGCAGTGGGGAGGGACCGTGGGGGTTTAAGCCATTTGGGGAGGTCTCCACAGCTCCTCACTGCTCCTTTGGCTCACCCCAGCCCCCTGCCTCCCCTCCCATGGGAAGGATCAGTCCTTGTCCCTGCTCCTGAGATGTGTGTGCCCATCACACAGACATCCCCCGGACAGCACGGCTCCCCCGCCACGGCTGTAATCAGAGATCTAAAGCCAGCCAGAGCCCTTATTTAAAGGTTGATCCACGGTGAAGCCAAGAAAGACTTCCTCTGTACGGATGTGAAATAGGTCTGGATTAGGTATAATCAGTAAAAGTGAACTGATGCATTTCTTCTGCATTAGGTCAAGCCACAGCTCGGAGCTGGCTGTGAGTGTTTCCCATCGCAGGAGGGCTGGGATGGAGCTTCCCACCATCCCCACTGTTGGGAGGGAGCCAGAATTCCCACCTTCCCAGTGAGACCATGGGTTTGGACCAGCCCCAGCGGTGCCTCCAGCTCTCCCTAAGATTTGTAAATGGCTCCTCTCCCTTCCAAATGCAAGCAGACAGGGATGATTCCCAGACTGGCATTGCAAGCTCTGTTCAGGCCGGGCAGCCCCAACACACACTTGTTTTCAGGATCAAAAATGGGTCAGGATACAGCAGAAACATCTGCCATTGATCGATGCATCATGACAGAGCCAGCAAATAATTGTCTCTTTGAAAATCCATTATCACCTCCACCCTCTTTTTAGCTAGAAGCTTTCAGAGCTGACAGGGGCTGCGCTTTGAGCGCGGATGGTAAATACAACACCATATGGCCGAGGTATTATTGGGCTCCTAATGAAATGCCATTTTTATGCATATGCATTAATAACTCCTGTCTCTTTGGTGGGTATGTGTGTGTGTATGTGCTTATTTACCATCCTTCTTTCCCAGGACACCCTGCCTGGGTCCAGAATGACTGCTTTGTGTCGGATGCTTCAGCTGAAAACTTTAAAGGGAGTTTTTAAGGGACAATCCAGTGGCGGAGCCCAGGTTGGACTTGTAGGAGATGCTTGGATTTGCAGAGCCCCAGCGCACGCCGACAGAGGGATGCTCCTGGCAAAGTGCTGCGGGGCTCGATGGCACCGGAGGCAGCGCCTTCGCTGAGCCAGCCCCAGGCACGCAGAGGGAACTGTTGACTTTCCTTTAATCTCTGCTCCTCTGTGCTTTCCCGTCTTCAAACACAGGTTGTTTTGCCAAGGCGTCTGCTGGCTGTTTGGGCAGATCCTCCCTCGGGAGGAGGTGGGTTGGGAGCACAGACAGAAAGCGGGGAAGCATTGGGGACACAGGAGTCCCCGAGCCAGCATCGCCGGGGGGGACAGGGGACCCCACAACCTGCATGGGGACATCGTGAGCCCTCTTCTCTGCAGACCTGCTGCTGCCTCCCCATCTCCCTTCTTCTGCAACACCACCTTCTCTTGCCAGAATTGTGTTCTTCTCACCGAAATACAAAAGTAACCCTTCTTGGTGGCAGAGGGAAGAAAGCTTTTCTGGGGGAGACAGGACATGTCCGTCACAGCCCAAGGCTTATGCTGGGTTTCCAGGAGCCCATCGTTCAGCTGAGGTACCCCTGGGCTCATCACCAGCCTCTGCCCCCACCACTCCCTCCCTTCCCTTTCACCCCCCGGAAAATCCCATTGACTGAAACATCCTAAAAACCTCATTGAAAGGTGAAAACTGTCTCATTGACAGATGCTGCGCAAATTACCCAGAGATTCATTGCCGCAGCAGGGGAAGGCTTTAGGAAGACGCCTGAACATTTCTGAAGTGTAGGTTTTAATGTGATTGGATTTACAATGACTTTTTGATTGTTTGCTCTATAACTCTTATGGGCTTGGGGGCCATCTCTCTTCCTCCATCGCCGTGGATGGAAATTTCACAGGTTTTATTGTGCAGATGAAGCGTGGGGCTGGGCTGAGGCTGCCAGGGGAGCAGAGCAGGTATCTGGGGCTCAGTTTCCTCGGGGGTTCGTAGAGCATCTCTCCTCTTTCTGCCTCTGTTTTCCTCCTGGATGATCCACCCTGTAAATGTCTCCCCTTTTTTCCCCTAACTTTGCCACCAGCTTGGAGGGAGCTGTGCATCTCCCACCCTCCAGCCCCAGGGCAATGCTAACAACCAGCTGCTGGCCATAATCCAAATGGCCCAAAAAACACTCCAGAAAGAGCGTTGCCCTGCTCTAAGATGGGAAAACGTGGCAGAACCCTCTGAGACCCATTTCCACCCTGGAGCAAGGGGATGGGCAGCAGCAGAGGGCTTTGGAGCACGCCTGGCCCCGAGCAATCACTGCGAACCCAGAGCCCGCAGCCAGGTTAGTTTTCCTGAAACACCTTAATTTTGATTGCAATTTGCTGTCGTCCCCTGCAGAGCCCCTGGACCACCGCCCCGGCTCTGCAGGGAGCAGACCAGGACCTGCTCGTGCTTTGCAGTGATCAGAGCTGCTGTATTTATTAGCAGCATTTCCAGAGCGCTCGCTCGGTGGCATTTGGTGCCTGAGCCGTGTGGCTGCCCAGCAGTAATTAATGGGGCCCCTTCTACCCCTGAGCTCTGCATTAGTGGACTATCAATTATTGAAGCCGGGTTGTACTTTTCTGAGCTTGTGAATAACCGAAGGGACTGCTGAGAGTCCAGAAGTGGCTGTCATCTCCTCATTAGGTATTTATTAAATGTAATTTAGTGGCTGTGCCTGCGTGTTAATGGAATCGCAGCAACGCCGACCGACCAGAGCGGCGCCTGCGCAGGAGCTGCCCCGGTGTGTGGGCAGGATTGGGCCCTTTGGGGGGATGCAGAGATGAGTGCTGGCCCCCAGCTTGCATCCCTCACTGCACTGGGGTAACTGGAGGCTGCCCAAACCCCATCGTGGAAAATTTTTTCACTGAAAGGGTTATCAGGCATTGGAATGGGCTGCCCAGGGAGGTGGTTGAGGCACCATCCCTGGAGGTGTTCAAAAGACGGGTTGATGTAGTGCTGGGAGGTCTGGTTTAGTGATGATGCTCCTTGTTTGTTGTGTGGGTGTCTATTTTTGTCAGTGAGGTTGACGGTTGGACAAGATGATCTTTAAGGTCCCTTCCAACCTAGACGATTCTGTGATTCTGTGATCCTCTCAGGCAGCTTCTCGTGAGGGCTGGGAGATGGGCAGGTAGCACAGCCTGGCAGGAGGCACCCAGAAACATCTGGATCCTGAAACACCCAAACGGCTCAGCCGTGCACCGCTGTCCTGTGTGGGACACCCCAAAACTGCCCCCATCGTCTGGGCTCCCCATCAGTGATTCAGCCTTGTGCTCCAGAAAGCAAACCCTTGGGCAAATTACTCACCTAGAGATAATCGTTATTATTCCTGCTACTCTCTCACTTCCCATCTCCCCGTCGTCCCTCGCCAACGCGTTATTCCTTGTTACACTCTTCTGAATAATTCCGCTCTCTTTTGATCACTGCAGTTCCTTGGAGAGGGTTGTAACGAGCCCAGCCACCAAGGGCGAACGTACCATAAACTTTCTGAACTTGTAGGTAAATGTAAGCAAAGCTGGAAGAGCAGCTGAGCTGGGGGGGGGATGGAGAGGGGTCAGAGCTGCCTCCAGCCTGGCAGGCTCAGGGGGTGCTGCAATGATGCTGCTGGTGCCAGGCTGTGAGCAGGGTCTCAGGATGGCAGGTCCCACCAGCACCATGGTCTCAGGGATAAAACGTGCTTTGGGAATCACAGAATTGTAGAATGATAGAATGGTTCAGGTTGGAAGGGACCTTAAAGCCCATCCAGTTCCACCCCCTGCCCTGGGCAGGGACACCTCCCACCAGAGCAGGTTGCTCCAAACCCCTTGCAACCTGGTCTTGAACCCCTCCAGGGATGGGGCAGCCACAGCTTCTCTGGGCAACCTGGGCCAGGCTCTCACCACCCTCACAGTGAGAAATTTCTTCCTAAGATCTCAATCTCCCCTCCTTCAGTGTAAAACCCTTCACCCTCATCCTGTGGCTCCCCTCCTTCATCAAGAGTCCCTCCCCATCTCTCCTGGAGCCCCTTTAGGGACTGGAAGGGGCTCTAAGGTCTCCCTGGAGCCTTCTCTTCTCCAAGCTGAGCCCCCTCAACTCTCTCAGCCTGTCTCCTCCCCACCGTGAAGCCCTGAGGCTAAAGGGGGTTTTGCAGCCAAGAACGAGACTTCCTTGGTCCAGAAAACTGCTGGTACCCGGGGGCATCAGGGGTCTCCCAGGAGAGATTTATTTGCAGGACTTGCACCCCCTGCTCCATGTGAACGTGTGGGGTGACACAGAGAGGAGCCTGGAGCCCCATGGGCACATCCAGCATCGCCCCGGGACACCTCAGCCCCGGGAGCTGAGGCTGCAGTTGGAGCACAGGAATATTTTGGCTGCACCACGCTGTCTCCACACGTCTGCCTTCCGTTCAGCCTTTGCATCTGTTCCACTGCTGATTAAATCACTCCTGCCTGGGTCTGCAGGAACGTGTGCGGGCTTGAGCTGAGCAGGGATTGAAAACAGAAAGAAACGCATCTTTTCGCAGCAATTTTTTTTTTTTTGTGGGACATGTTGGGGTTTCTAATAAAAAATAAATTTTTTTAAAAAAGGAGTGCTTTTCTGTCTTTCTGCAAGGAGAAGCTGCTTTTTTGATTCTTCCCACTGCTGAAATCGATTGCCAAAATGGGATGTTTGCAGCTGGAGCTTTGGGCAAAATCCAACAAATTCTTTTTAAACAAACAAACAAACAATGGGTTGTTTGTTGTGGTTGGTTTTTTTTTTTGTGCGTGTGTGTGTACGTAGAAACATGTTCTCAGGGCTGGAGAAGGTTTGGGAGAGGATTTACTCCTCCTGTTGCACGCGCCGTTGTCTTTATCTCGCTGTGGCTGCCCGGAGGGGTTTGATCACAGCTGGGAGCCTGTAAGCTGCCTGTAATCTAGTAATATTCATAAATGACTGTGCATGTTCCAGCGCCTTTGTCCAATCCCTTTTTATCCTGGGCCTTAGGCATTAGCAGCAGAGCTGTAAATCATCTCTGGCTCTGTCTCCAGTGGGGTGGGCTGCTCCCCAGCTTGGGCACGGCCACCAGGCTGGGGGACAGGGGGGGCAGCTTTTGGGTACCAAACGGGGCGATGCTGGCAGAGCGACTTGGAACGTTATCCCACTCGTTGCAGCCACTGGGTTTCTAATTCCCCCTGTACCAGGGCCAGGAACAAACAGATGGGACCTGTCCGCGTGGCTCTGTCGGAGACGTGGTTGCTTTGCAAAGCAAAAGCCCTCCCAAGGCTGGAGAAAGGCTGGGTGAGACCCAGCTGCATGGTCTCCCTCCATCGCCAGGGGTGAACGTCACATCAGCCCTGCATCACCACCACCACCAGCAACATGCTGGGTGAGACCCAGCTGCATGGTCTCCCTCCATCGCCAGGGGTGAACATCACATCAGCCCTGCACCACCACCACCACCACCAGCAACACACTGGCTGAGACCCTGCCACCCCGAGGCAGGAGCAGACATCATCCAGTGTCTGTGGTTATGGCTAAAGTTGCCCCAGCATCCTTAACAGCCTCCACGACTCTGTCCTGGCAGCTCTAAAGACAACAACATTTCTTGGGTTGTCAACCATTGGAACAGGCTGCCCAGGGAAGTGCTGGAATCACCATCCCTGGAGGTATTTAGAAGGTGGGCAGACGTGGTGCCGAGGGACATGGGTCAGTGGTGGGTTTCTCAGTGTTAAGTTGATGGTTGGACTCAATGATCTGAAAGGTCCCTTCCAACCTCGACCATTCCATGATTCTATATCCCTAAATCCCACCCAGGCTGGTGAACCCGGGCTCTGCTCTGGGCTGGGAGCCTGGATGGTGCTTCCCTGAGGCAGCGCCGCTTCTCGGGGAGCTCTGCTCCCAGCAAAGACGCAGCAGCGCTGTAATTGCAGATCATTTTTGTAATGCTCTCACTGTAAACGCTACTTAAGATGTCATCAATGATTGATATATTTGCTAATTGAGACTTCCACTTGGGCTGATAGCCTGAGCGCTTTATTTCTTTTATTATTTTATGTTATTTTATGACTGACATATTTGCAGCAGCACTTCTTTAATCTTCATTAGGCAGAGGCCCCGGGGAGACGTGGTGGCACGCACTGTGCGGGCTGCAGGGCTGGGGACAGGATGGGGTGAGCACCAGAGCCTCTGCCTTGCACAAAAGCAGTGGGGGGATGGCTCAGTTGTGGGGGGAGCTTTTGGGGGCAGCAGGGAAGGCTCTGCGGTGCCTTTGCTGCAGGGGGATGCTCATGGGAAGGGAAAATCCTGGCCGTGCCTCAGTTTCCCTCCTGGTAAAGAACAGCTCAGCCATTTAATGCAGAGGGGGACTCAGAGCTACTGATGTCCTGCAGCACTGTGGAAAAGCAAAGCCCTGGCCAAGGCCAGCATTGGGAAGGAGAGAAATATTTCATCCTTTTTACCTTGGGGGGAGTTGTCTGGTCAAACATCTCATGAAATAAAACACTTCAGTAATGCCCAGGTGGAAGAAGGGGGGAAGCTGCCACCTCCTTCAGGTCTCAGCACCCACCAGATAAATTAGCTCACAAAAAGAAAAATCACAAATTTGGCTTCTGGGTTCCTAGGAGGGTGCTGGGTGATGCTGTGTCCCAGCACCCAGACCTGCCCAGCACCCTGCAGCGATGCCGTGTACGATGGATGTACAACAAACCCAGCTCATGGCAGGGCAGCGCTCTGCTTTTTCCAACATCTTCCTTTGAAAACTCAGGCTCGTGCCAGGAGGCAACAAGGCTCCGCACTCACTTAAACCAGCAATTAAACAATGATAATCCCCTGAATGGCATCCAGGCTTGCACTCCGCTTCCACTCCCTGCCTTCCAACGCTGCCCGTCTTGGAGGGGCACCAAGCGCCGGCTGCAGCATCTGCGGTCCCTGCCCACGAGAGCCCATCAAACCTGCAGGAAAACCAGCCCCCTGCCATCCTCACCCAGGCTGCCGGGGGAGCAGGGGATGCCTTGCAGCTCGTTTTCCCTAAACGAGCATTGGGATTCGGCTTTATTAACACTCTGGATGGAGGGGCTGGGCACGGCAGCTGCTTTGGGCAGCTTCTCACCAAGGGGCCAGGGCCCAGCGTTGGTGCCCATCTGGGGATGGGAACGGCTGTGCTCCCTCGCCTTTCTGCTTGCAGAGCCAGGGAATGGGTTTGCAAATGTGGGGGGGATGAAATAAATAAATAAATAATAAAGCCTGAGCTGCCTGAGCTGCGAAGCAAAAGCAATTTTCTTTTCGGTGCGGGCCCATCTGCTGCACTTCCAGAGCACCATCTTCTCCTGCGGTAAAAAAAGATGAGGGCATGTGGTGGCAGTGCCAGAGTGGATGACCATGTGAGGTGGGTGTCTCCGGGAGGGAAGATCCTCTGAGTTTCATCCCCTACGGCTCGTCAGGATGAGTGGTGTTTCCCAGCCCCGCTCCTGCTGCCACCCTGGGATGCTCTGCAGCCATCCAGCATCCCGCTGCCCTGCCAGGGGACACAGCCACCTCCCTTATACCTCTGGAGGCTTTTCCCCACACAGCAGGACCAATAATAAGCTATAAACAAGACATAATGAAAGCCAGCATGCCCTTTTGAGTGTCTGCTGGAGCAGCACGACCCCTGCAGAGGCTGCTCCCATCCCCATGTGCCAGAGCTCAAGGGTACTTGGACAAGTGGTGGGACAGCTCGTTCCCTCCTGATGGCTTTCACCAGCTTTGGAAGCCCCCGCTGTGTTGGGGATGAAGGATATGGAGGGTTTTGCTGTGGCATGTTTGCTCTGCAGGGTACCAGCCTCAGGGGGGTTGTGAGCATCCCTGCACCCCCAGCTGCTGGGGTTAATAAGCCGTCGACGTTGTGCTTGGAGATACAGAGGGTCTTTTCTTGAACAAGAGGTGGGTTAATAAGGAGCAAGGGAAGGGTGAGGGAGGCAGAGAGCAAACCTGCAGTGGCTGATTTGCACTGGCACACACTGGGGAAAGCTGTGTCCCCTGCCAAGTGGGGCTGTGCCCCCACAAAGCCCATCTGGCAGGCTTGGGCTTGGGGATGCAATAGCCATTCCCTGCCCTGGGGATGGTCCTGCTGCCCCAAAGCACACAACCACCCACTGGAGAGCATCCCACGGAGGGACCCGTGGCTCCGGCTGGCCCAGGGGAGGATGCATAAAATGTACAACTGGCTTTGAAGCTCAACCTCCCTCCACGAGCATCCAACACTCCTAACACATAGTGATACCGACTGTCATCATCGCCTGATCGAATGCAACTGATAAATGGGGAGTGGGATCTTTAAGGTTTTGCAGCGCCAGGAAAGAGCAGGTTGCCATGGTGATGCCAGGATTATTTTTTTTTTTCCCTGTGGTTTTTGTTTTTTTTTTTTCTCCTCCCTTTCCCCCTCTTTGGGGTTGAACAGGAGGAGTCTGGCGGGCTGCTGGGGGGGCGGATTTATTAGCTCCAAAATAGGCCACGGTTCAGGAAAGGGGGAGAAATACTGCCACGGTGAGCAGCGTGAGCTTGGTCCTAATATACGAGGTGTGCTCTCGGGGAAGGGGTGTAAATCAGGGCTGGGCACACACCGGGGCAGCACGGAAACTGCTCGCTTGCCTTGCCTCATCCTCAGAGGGGAGCTGCGGAAAACTCCTACAGGATTTAGTGCCACTGATGATGAACAAGGAATAATAAAAAGAGGGGAAGAGGAGGGCAGACATTTCAAAGCCAGTGGTACAGCCCTGGGCTGGTCGTGGCTCTCCAGCAGCGGGCATCGCCCCTCGGTGCCAGCCTGTAACTCTGTCTGTGGGTGGTTTCTGCATAAATCTGGCTGGGTTTTGGTCAAGCCTTGCTGGTGCCATCCTCCTTGGCTGCACGGACATGTCCCTCCTGAGCGGGTGACACGTGGCAGCCCAGCAAGTGGCTGGACCCTGCTAATCCTGGGAGCTGGACCTGGAGCTTCCTCATTCCCAGACCTCTGCCTCCCTGTCCTGTGGGTTTTTTATTTTCTTTAAGCTTCTAACAGTGCACTTGAAATAACGAGCCTGAGCAGTCTAATTAAAGGAAAAAAGAAATCCTTCACGGACAACTCGCATGAAGGTGGTGGGAAGGTTGCAGCTCCCAGTTCAGCCCCTCTGGAGCTGCCTGAGCCATCCCCAGGAGCCCCCAGCCCTGCCCTGGTGGTGTGTGTGATCCCTCAGCTTCAAAAATCTGGAGCGAGGGGAGGTCTTGGGACAACCTGTGCTCCTTGAAGACACCTTCAGCCCTGTTCTCCTCGGCAATCCTGCCAGGCACTGGCCATTCTGGGGTACGCAAAGAGCCACCCCCTTTTCCAGGGGGATGTCAGGGTGGTTTCAGCTCTGCTGCTGGCCCTTGTCCCAGGAGCAGGGAAAAGGGTCCTTTTCCTCCAGGTGGGAGAAGGTAACAGGGAAATATGTGAGTCCAGCAGGGTGTCCTGAAATTCCTGCTCTCTTGTTTCAAGTGCTGTGAAGAGAAATTGCCGATCAGTCGTGAAAGAACAAAAAATAAAGACGGGAAGGTTACAGGGGAGGGTGCTTGACGATTCACAGCCACGAGCCGGCGTAGACACACGTAGTGCCTTACATCTAATCTGAACCTCTTCCTAATCACCAGCTGCGGGAATACATTTGTTTCGGGTTCCCAAATTGGCTCCTCTTCTCGCAGCTCGACCACAGCTCTGCGGATTTGCAGTGACAGGGTCATTTTTAACTGTTAGAGTGAAGTCTTTGTGCTGCGGGCGAAACAGTGACTCCCAGCCCGGGCTGGAGCAGAGGGGAGCTGGGACTGGACCCGGGGGGGCTGCGGGGTGGTGGCTGTGACTATTCTGGGCAGCATCTCCAGAGCATCAGCCCCTCTCCGCGCTGGCAGGAGCGGGCAGGGGGTGGGCAGGAGGGCTAGGGACTAGGCAGGGGATGAGCAGAAGGGCTTTGGGCAGGCAAGGGGTGGGCAGGAGGGACACGGGCAGGCACCCTGCCCAATCCAGGAGGTGCCTCACCATCTCTGAAGGGCTGATTGCTGCAACACTTCCTCAGCACCGGCTTTCGCACCGAGCTGACTCCCATATTCTCCCCGTCTGCAGCTGCTGATAAGGTTTTCAGCCCATCTCCTCCCAGAGAAGACTCACCCAACACTGGACCATCACTACCTGCCATCTTCTCTCCACACTGGGGCATTTGTGGGGCAGTTTATCTGCAGGGCTAAATTCCTTCTTCACATCACCACTCCTTTTCCCTTTTCCAGAGTTGCTTTAACCTTTTTCTTTTGGGCTCTGTGAGCATCCCAAGGCAGGTTAATCCTGCACAGAAAACCACAGACCAGGAATGCAGGGTCGATGGCATCTCTCAGGCTGCAGGACAGTCAGGATGCTCACGTTCCAGCGTGGTGCAGAGCTGGCACTGTCCTGCTTGGCCGGACCGCGTCATGGTGTGAGCAGCATTAGCATCCCAGCAATTAGTGGAGCTGTGTTGATTTGCATCAAGCTCGGAGCATAAAAAGTGCCAGGCCAGATGGTAAATTATGTGTGTTCCTGAAAACAACAGCAATATATGCTGGGCTTGAATGGGGCTTTGGTGATGTTATTGGGTCTCGAAAATGACCCTGCTCGTATGAGCTGCCCGCAATCGGGATCTGGCTCCCCAGTGAAGGTGATGGTCCACATGGGCACCTCATGGTTGCTCAGCCAGTACCAGCTCCCCAGCAAAGCTCTCCCTCTTCCCAGTGCTCTGCCATGATTAACTGGTTAGCTGTCAGTGCTCCATTGCAAGGAGGTTCACATACGTGGGCTGCTTTTCTCCATCATGGACTTCCTCCAGACCTTGGCCCAAACGTGCTGGCTTGGAGCCATCACTAATATCTGCTGTTCTGCCTTGAAATACAAATCAAGCTGATAAAGAGATGGGCTCCAAAGAGCATTCATCAACATTTCTCCAGTGCTGTCAGGCAGTTAAAAACGAAACCGTTCCCAAGGACACACCGGAGCTGGTGGAGAAAAAAGGTGGAGAATGGCTGGTGCCTCACCCAGCGTGGACCCATCCCTTGTCCTTCTCAACAACGTTTCTGCTGAACCCATCTTCTCCCACCATAAGAAGAGCAGTGGCCCAGCCCCACATTGGGCTGGGCTGAAGCCAGAAATGATCATTAAATCGTGCTGAGAGCAACATGCTGCTTTAGGAGCTCACACCGGTTTGGGAGCATCGCTGGAATCCCTGGGGGCCTCCTGATCCGAAACAGTCGATTTCCCAGGAAAAGCTTTATTACACAGATTACCCCTGGGACTCCTTTGGCCCCAGCCCTGCAGAGAAGTCCCACAGCCCTTACCTGGAGGTGTCACAGTGAAAATTTCATTTCCACGGGCTGCAGAGGTGGGGAGAGACCCCACGGCCTGGAGCTGGGGGATCCCATTGTGGAGACTGGTCCCGTGCTGGGTGATCTAGGGAATAACCAGAGAGTGAGTCTGACTGCTGACACCTCTACGAGATGCTGAAAGCTTTCCTGCCCTGCCTCTCAGCCCACAGCATCCACGGCACACGCAGAAACACGCGTGTTATTGCCTTGGATCCTCTACTAAACCACTACCCGCCCGCCCGTGTCCCAGCCCCCGGCTCCAGAGGAGATCTGGGAACTCTGGGTCGTAAACACACGTACATAAACAAACAGCCAGGCTGTATTATTCATTATTGCTCTTATTCTCTCTTTGATGAAGGCAGACAAAGTCACCTCTCTTTTGTGCAACGTGTGTGTTGTTTTTTGCTTTATTTTTATTTGTTTCTTTGCTTATAAAACTCATGTGAATAGGCCAGATGCGGTTCCCATAGCAACCCTCTCTCTTCAAGCAGCAGATGCTGGAAAAGGGTTTTTCAGTTTAATCCTCCTGGAAATCTCCCCAGCAGAGGTTGCTGGTATAAGATGATACTAAGAGATGCGCAGCAGCAGTGGTTGGCATATTTTAAATCCCATGTGCTTCTCTTTGCATGAAGAACCTGCCCTTTCACCCTTTGGAAATGGCACATATCACAGTAAGAGCAGCAAATGTATCCTAATGCCTCATCTTACATTTAAACGGAGTCTTTCCCTGCACGGCTCCCCAAGCATTTCATGGTGATTAAGACGAGAGTGCAGCATCATGCATCCCTGAGCTTGTTGAGTGGGGCAGAGACCGGATCAGCTACTTAGATCCCACCCACCCCAGCTCACTCCATGCTGCCACCGGCATCCAACGTATGGCTTAGGGTATATAAATGAACCTCCTTTATTGAAAAAAAAAAAAGGAAAAAGTCTTCTTAGTGCTTGGCAGGAGTGTCTTCCCGTTTTACACCCATGGACCAGTCATGGTGATGTTGGAGAAGACATATTAAATGCTGTTTGCAGCCAGACCTACCCCGCTCTGGATCCCCACTGGTGCACACACCTCCCTTTCTGCTGTGAAATGGGGCCTCGATGCAGACACCCCCCCCCAGCTCCCATCACCCCCCGTCTCCCTCTCCGGGTTGCATCGGTGCAGCTGCATCAATCAAGCTCCTTAAGAGGATGGATGGATGGAGAAGGCAGGATTTCAGCCCAGCTTGTTTAATGAAGATATATCCATTTGAAATAAAAAGCTTAGAAATGGAAGCAGGAGTTTAACTCGTGCAGAACGAGCTGTTCAGCCTCTCTTTTAAAAAAAGAAAATCCTGTAGCACTTGACAGAAAGTAATAGCCATTGTATTTTGGTTTTCTCATTTAACAGATTTCGTGTAGGCATAGCAGGATTTTAACTCAGTTTAATTAAAGTAGTTGAAACCGAGTCAATTCGCCGCTCTCTAGTGCAGAAATGCACAGAAAAGCAAAGTGCCTATTCGAGACAAACTACTTTAGTGATGCATCTTCTAAAAGAAGATTTTGCTCGTGTCACACAATCTCAGCCTCCTTAACCCCAGATCTAACTGAAAGGGGCAGGTTCCTCCAGGAAAACCCTGTTATGTTTCATGTTTTATAACATCAGGACTACGGAGTCGTCCTGGGAGGGTCAGTTGGTTTTGTGTTATCCCAAACCACCTGGTGATCCCAGGCTGCTGGGAGTTTCCTTAAAAATAACAGAAGAGGTAATTGCAATGAAGTGATTGGGACACCATGTGATGTCCCTGATTGATTAACTCTGGATGATGAAACTGATTTTATGGGTGGAAGGAAAGCACAGGGTCATGGGCAGCAGACCTTCCTTCTGCCCCCAGGCAGGACCAGCTCCTCTGGCATCACTTAGGGCAGATGTAGATTAGGCTGCCTTTAAAATCCATAGGGATGAAGATCCACCAGTTCCAGCAAGCAACATCTGGTCAAGTGGCATATACCTCACGCGTTGGTGGAGGAGGTGGCTGAGACTGAATTTCCAAAACATCCCTTGCCCCTCCGTGCTGGCTGTGAGGAGGCAAAACCCCAGCAGTGTGGGCTCAGAGCCTCCTGCAAAGCCACGTGCTGCACAGTCCCTGTGCAGGCTGAGAAGTGGAAACGAGTAAAGAGCAGAAACCAGGAGAAACTGGGCGCAACAACTCCAATTTGAGCAATAGCCAGGACATTTCCAATGCATGGCAAAGCTCTGTTCCAGTTCTCATCTGTTTGCTCTCCATCAGGAGCGAGCTTCGTCTTGTGATTAAATGGAGGAGGTAGGGATCAGGACTCCTGGGCTCTGCTTTTAACTCTGCCGCTAATTTCCTGTGTTTCTTCAGAGAGGTCACGTACCATTAAATGCTCAGAGCTGGTGCGGGCTCAAAATTCCTGCTGACGTCAATGGGGACAACAGGTTTTCAGCAGGAGTGGGAAAATGCAGCTTTTAGTGCTTCCTTTGCTTCAGCTTCCAGGGTGTGAACTTCTCCTGCCCAGTGCTGTGGACAAATTTATTTAGATTTATGGAAAGGAGCCCGCAGGGTTCCTCTGGTTTGCTGGGATGGTGAATAAAAGGGAGCGGAGCAATTCAGAGCCAACCTGCTGACAAAAGTGAGTGGTCCCCCCACCCCACCAGTTCATCGCCGAGGTCCAAACCTGGTCCATGGCTGCATGAACAGCCCCCCCGTGCCACGCTCTCGCTGTCACCGTGGCCTCTGGGCTTGCTGAGCTGGCAGGAGTTTTGGGAAGGTGCGATTTGGTGACCTTGGGGCTGCGGAGGTGAGAGGTGGCACAGCCAGGGACCCATCCCCACGCTCGCCCTGTCTGATGTGCCGGCAGATGGTGGCTCACCCATGACGTGCTCCTTTTTTGGCATGGCCATTATGTCCCCAATTACCACCAGGATGAGCTGATAATTCCTGGCAATAAGCAATGGATGGAGGGGAGAGCAGAGAGGAGGGAAGGTGCCATGCCAGCCGGGCACTCCTCCACCTCCTCCGCATCCCGGCCGTTTGCCCTTTCCCTTGGAGAAGATGTAACCCATTATTTTGGTTTCTCCTGCCAGGTCCTGCTTGTTTTGAAACCAGGAGGTAGAAGCAGTTCCTGACCCCATGACTGGAGCCCACGGGCTTTCTCTAAGTGATATCCTTGGCAGATAAATTACGCCCACTTTAAGCTCTGCCCCGTGCCTGCCTTTGTGCGTGTCTCGGTGCCGGGCAGAGGTGCGGCGAGAGCACGGCAAACAGTCCCATCACTCTCATTGTCAATCATCCCTTGTCAAAGCGCTGAAGGTGTAATAAATCCTCCGCCAGGGAAAAGGCTGTATTTACATATCTGGTTTTCCGAAACGGCAACGGGCTGTTCAGAAAATAGAGTTTTAATCACCCTGTTTTGGGCTCGTGCACAGCTTCTGGGGTATTGCCAGAGGTTGGGCACAGTGGCACCGTCTGTCCCTTTATTTGCAAGCAGTCATTAGGAGCAATTAATTATAATAATGCTATTTAACCCTTTTGTGTGTATGTTTCACAGTTTCCAAAGCACAAAAGTGGTTACGTGTCCTTATCTCTATTGAATAAAGAGATAAATTGAGGGATGGGGATGTGTACCTGCATCTCCCCCATGGAAGGTACCCTCCTACACTATACATCTGAAAACCAGAGCCCAGCTAGACTTCTGCTGTGGGTGTGTTTGTAATGGGTCCTATTTGCAACAGGGATGATGTCACCATTTATAGACAAGCTCTATTAGTGCCTTTTTTTTTTTTTTTCCTTAAAATAAAAGTACAGCAGCAGCAATCTTCAGCCTTAAATGCCCTCCTGCCCTGCCAGCCCCCACCCTGTACCTTTTTATAGTGCAAAGGAGGCAGAAAAGGAGAGCAGCCAAGCCATGGGCAGGTGGGGGAAAGGAATGTGGTAGGAATTAACAGCAAGCCCAGCTGCAGTGGGGAGGGGAGCATCTCCCAAGCCCCCACCCATCCCAGTATGGGGCAGTGCCTTTGCTGTGCTCCAGCATCAGCAGCTGCTCTTAATCTGATTATTCTGATTATTCTGATTTATGGTTTGAGCAAAACTGACCTGGAGAGAGAGCAGAGGTTTTAAAAGCAACCTGGCATGGAGAGGAGATGCAGAGAGACTTTCTAGGTATTTCACTTTGGGAAAAATAATTGTGGGGGAGGATGTGTGTGCTCCATAAAGCTGTGTAGCTCAGCTGTGCTGGCCCCAGTTATTAGGCTGACAGTGAGGGTGCTTGGTGGGGTGGGGATGGCAGGACCCCACCCTGAGCATAAATCTGAGGAACCTGTGGCTGAAACAGGCTCCTGGTTGGAAGAGGAATGGAGGAGGCGACTGGAGGTACAGCAGGGATGTGGCAGGTTGTGGGAACAAGGGATGGAGTGGTTTTGAAAAATGTTTGGCAGAGCCTCGTGGGGAGCACAGGGCTGTGGGACAGTGAGTGCATATTTGGGGGGGTCTTGTCTGCATCCCAGGTGATTTTCCTCTCCCCCACCCTGTTGGCAATGCAGTTTTATGACCTTTGTTTTCAGGAGATGGCTGCATTGCAGCAGCTATGCCTGGGGGGGGTGGGGGGGGACACCTGGTGTTTGGGGACTGACCCTGCCTAGGGCTGGGGTCCTGTGGGCATCAGTAAGAGATGTTCCCTTGTCTTCATGGATGTGCTCCCTTAGAGCCTTTTTCTGTAGGAGCAGGAAGACCCAGCCATAGGGGTATGAGTGTCAGAGCTGGCACCCACAGCAAAGCACCCACTGGTTGTGGGGCAGAGCGGGACCTGGGATTTGCTGAGCATCCTGGGGTGCCACACCAGCTCCCCCTGAGTCCCCCAAGCAGCATGGGATGGAGAGGTGGAGGAAAGTCAAGCTCGATGCTCTTTTCCCATGGAAACAATGCAAAATTCATCTGTTTGAACAAGTGGATGTCCCGGGGAGCTCCCTGCTCTGCCTGACGTTTGTGTTTGAATTCTCTGGGGTTCAATTCGACCCACAGCTCGGAGCAACGACTGAAGGATGCAAGCAAAGAACAGCTCCCAGGAACCTTGCAAAAGGAGCCAAATCTTCCAGCCTAAAGAACAATTGCAAAAACTACTTTCTTTTTTTTTTTCCACATCAAGCTTTACTCTGTAATTCGTAGTACTCTTTTAAAAAAAAAAAAAAGAGAGAGAGAGAAAGAAAAGCAGTGTAGGGGCAGCTGTAACTGAAGCATGTAGCGAGCTCCTACTTAGCATTATTTATCATCAATGATCTCCAGGCTGGGCCACGATGCATAATTCATTTTCTCTTCGGAGGCTGCGTCTCGAAGCGAGCCCGGGCTGGCACCTCCCGCTGCCGCCGCCGCGCGTTCTGCCTCTTCGTAAAAAGCAACTTGGGCATCTTGGGTGCGGGGAGTCCTTGGCCCCTTCCTGCTGGTGTGAATGTGACAGTCTGGCGAGGGCTGCTGCTAAGTTTATCCCTGTCTGTGTGCTCGATGCCCGTCCTCCCCACTCATCCCCCCCCCTCACCCCCGGTGCCAGGAGCTGCATCGCTCACGTCTTCGCGGGCGCTGCAGATTCAGGGCTGCACATCTCGCTCCCTCCCTCCCAGGATCCGAGCCAATTTTCCACCTTCTCAGGAATTTAGCTTTTAAAAATGAAGCAGACCAGCCGTGTCCTTGTTCAGGGCTGTGTCCCGACCCCGGCTGGTCCCAGTTTTGGGGAGGGGTATGGAGATGCAGCCCCTTCCCTGGGGCACGCGTGGCAGAGGGCGAGCGGGAGAAGGGAGATGGAAAGAGGAGCTGGCTGCCTTTTATTCTGGGGCCCACTTTCAAACGTTTTCTAAGAGACCAATAAATAATTAATAGCGCTTATAAGCATATTGCAGACACGGGGAGTTTTTGCTGCAGATGGTCATAAGGACGTTGTCAGCGAGTTATCGACTGGAGGGCTCCGCAATCCATCCTCATCAACTGCCCATTTATTAAGAGATATATTCATTAACTCTTTACAGACAACGAGCAGAATGTTAATATTAAATGGAAGGACCACAGGCCCTGAAAAGCTTGCTTAGGAACAGAGGTGGGAAGGATGGAGGGGAAACTGGCCAAACTGCTCCCAAAATCCAGCTCAGAGCTGGGACTGGGGCTGCTGACTCTCTCCCCGAGTGTCGGGTGCCGTTGGGAAGCAGGTGATGCTGAAGCTGTATCTTTACCAAATCAATTCTCCTTCACTTAACTTTGTCTCTGTGGAGGAGACACCTCGTTCCATCGGTAGCGATAAATATATCCTCCACTGGGTAGGACCCAAATGTTTTCAGAGGCGTTTCCAAAGCTCAGAGGAAGGGTCTGCCCTGCCACTGTGCGTACTGGTTGTTACTGGTTTCTCTGCCAGGCTCATTAATTACCACTGGGCAAGTTTGCACGGCGCCCGGGGAGGTTCACTGCCAGTGAAGGGAGCTAAAGGAGAGCTCAGGACGGTTCCTTCCCGGAGAGCAAGAAGACATTGATGATTTATTTCACTCTCTCTCTAAGGTAATTATGTACCTAGGCAGTCTTAAAATGTGTATTTCTTTTCTCTGGCAGACCAGAACAGCCTCTTTGGTTCCAGTCTAGCAAATAAATATGTATTTACACACTTTATTAAGATGGGTATTACTTTCCCAGAAGACTGGCATAACTCTTCTGCTCTGGTATTTTATGTAAAACTGTATTTGCACATTAGTTTGAAATATATATGACAGGCTAGATGGACCACAGCAGCCTTGGCAATCACTGAGCGCGACTCCAGGAGCTACGTGAGAAGACACGCGTGTGGATGTGGGTATAGATGATGCACACAGCTTCCTTGGAATGTGTACATGGCTACAGCTCTGCTGGAGGAGGAGAAGATGATGTCTTCACCACACTTTCACCTTTCTGCAAAACAGGAAAAAAAATCAGCATTAAAAAGTCAGGCCAATTCCAAAGCTGAGGACAGCAGGTGAAACTTCACGGAGAGGGCCCCAAATACATTACCAATGCATAAAATTTGGCATTTGAGTCTTCTGGATTGTCAGAGCAATTGATGAGGTGGGGGCAGGATTCCTGAACACCAAAGCTGCCGAGACCCTCTCCTGAGAGTTGGTAGGACCGTCATCCCCCCCGACATCAACCCCCCACCAGGCTGCAGAAGAGCAAGGTGAAATCTGGAACTGTTTGGGAGCTGGGAGTGGGCTCAGCACCTGGATATTCATCCTGTTGCTCCACTGGAGGGGCCAGAGGAGATCTCAGATGAGCTGTAGGTGCAACTGTTCAAGAAAAGGTCTCTGCCTACATTGGCTGCTTGCCTTGAACTGGCTTTCAAGAGTGTTTGGAGGCCACAAGTCCTACTGACATCCCTTTTCTTACTCCTAGCAACTGCTAGCCCTGGAATTTCTGCCCAGGTTTGGTAGAGTTGAGTCTGCACAACCCCTTCTGGACCAAGCAGTGGCCCTCCAGCCCCTTGTCCTGACACCACGCTGGCTCTGCTCAGCAAAACACTTCCATGTGTGCCCGATGTTAAGCAATGACTGCTCCTGCTGGCTTTAAGGGAACTATCTAATCTCCTTTAAATTAAGCATATGATTGGGTTTTGGCTAGATTGGGGCCTTGGGCCTTAATCTCTTTATGCCCCGCTTTCTCAATCTGCAAAATAGTAATTATCTACTTCATGGGGCTAAATTAATTTCCCATATTTCACGGATGCTCATTTTGGCAATACACAGGTTGCCATTCTCCCAGAGATTGCAATTTGCATGCTGCTCAGCAAATTACGTATTATATATCCATACACACACACAGATCTAAGCCTCAGGGAAAAAAAACCTAAATGCCACGATGGCCAAGACAGGATGTAAGCAATAACAGTAAGGATAACAAAAATGCAATTCAGGGATTCAAAGGATTTAACGAATGGAGAATAGGCTGAGTTGCATAAAAAGAAGGTAAGGAATTCAACTGAGTTAGAGAAGTAATGAAAAGAATAATGAATATCAAGCAGGATGGAAGAGCTTAATTAAGAATTAACTTGTTTCAAGTCGAGCTTGGGAGAGCTGACGGTGGTCAGTGCAGAGGATGAGGAATGAAATGGAGAAATTGTTTTTAACCCCTTTGTGAATGTTGGGGGTGGGGGGGGGAAGGAAGAATAAATGAAGTTTGTGCAAGAAAGTCTGGCACGGCCACATCTCTGCTTGGCAGGACGGGGAGTGGTGTGGATTTGGGGACAAATGTTATGTGTTTTCGTGGGGGGGAACACGAAATGGAGAATGAAAAGAAAATTGTTTGCTGAAAACTACTACAGGGATGTCCCTTTTCATCTTGATAGAACAACCCCGCAGGTTTTGGTCGCTGAGACTTGGAGCACGTAGGACCTGGAGGAGATTTTTTTTTTTTCTGCACCTGCCACTTGTACGTTCCTCGTTTGCGCTGGGCTGCAAACAAGTAAAGATTCCATTAGGGATGATGCACTGGCACAGAGATGTTGGGCAGATTGAATCTCGTCTCGGTGTGTCTCTCTACCACGTCTCAGCACAGCTCTGTCGAACGATAAGGTTTGAAAGGCTGCGAGCTGGAGCAGTAATGTTCATTAAGATAAAATCAAAGACAGGCTCCTGCTCTCTGTTTTCCAGAAGGATTCATTCCATAAAAAGGTAAATAATAAAAAAAAAAAACAAACCCAAGCTCTCACGGAGCAATCCTCATGGGAAACTGGGGGCTTTGACATCATGGTTTTCATTTTCTCTTACCACAGCCTGCAGAGAAAAGGACAGCTGAGAGACCAGAAAGGAAAAAGAGAGAAGTCAAAAAGTGACTGAGCAACATCAGGCTGGTTAAGTCTAATTCCAATGCATTGATTCTGCTTACCTCCTTGGGGAATGAAGGAATGAAAGGAAAGGAGGAAGAAAAGCAAAATAATTGAAAGGAGTAATTCAATTTGGGAAGAATTATTCTCCTAATGATTTATGGCTTCATTAATGACTGATTGAACAAATGATTTTTTTTTTTTTTTTTTTTTTTTTACTAGGAATTCAGGCTGAAAGGTTATTGGATGTCACAGCAACAGAGACTCATTTGTCTCCATTTAAATACTTAATGATCTCTACCCTTCTCCTCCTCGATCGATAGGATCTAGAAGTGCTCTGTGTTCCACAAACTTTTCTTGGCTTCACGAAAATGTGCCTCGAGGCTCTGAGGAACGAGTGGAAGTTTGGTAACGGGACATGGCTGGGAGGGCATGAACACTGCAGGGAGACACCTTGTGATGCCTTGTCCCTGTCCCCGTCCCCATCCCTGGGTATCACTGTCCTGGGGGCTGTCACCACAAGTCTCTACCCCACCCATGACCATGCTTTGCTCATGTCTTCAATGGCCATGGTCCTCTAGTGCTGGGGGGACTGTTTTGATATGACAAAATTTTTTTTTTTTTTTTTTTTTTTACTTACTAGGAATTCAGGCTGAAAGGTTATTGGATGTCACAGCAACAGAGACTCATTTGTCTCCATTTAAATACTTAATGATCTCTACCCTTCTCCTCCTCGATCGATAGGATCTAGAAGTGCTCTGTGTTCCACAAACTTTTCTTGGCTTCACGAAAATGTGCCTCGAGGCTCTGAGGAACGAGTGGAAGTTTGGTAACGGGACATGGCTGGGAGGGCATGAACACTGCAGGGAGACACCTTGTGATGCCTTGTCCCTGTCCCCGTCCCCATCCCTGGGTATCACTGTCCTGGGGGCTGTCACCACAAGTCTCTACCCCACCCATGACCATGCTTTGCTCATGTCTTCAATGGCCATGGTCCTCTAGTGCTGGGGGGACTGTTTTGATAAAGCTATTCACCTTTGAGTGATATCCCTGGTGAGAGCATCTTTCCCAGCTGAGAGCTCATGCTCTTATTTGTCTCCCCCGAGATGAATGTATTTCTCCTTTTAACACACCTGAAACCCTTGGTGCTGGTGGTGAGACCCACGGCGAGGGGTTCAGGCAGCACTCACCTTGGCATTCCTCCAGCCACACAGCCCCATAGGTGTGTGAATAACTGAGTGCAGACAGGATGTATGCACACATGTATATGTTCCTGGGTGAATACACACCCATCTAATTCTCTGCTGTATGTTTCATGCATTGATATTAGAAGTAAACACAACAAATGCAGACTTGGACCAGTTCACGGGGCATATATCAACAGGAAAATCTCCCAGTTGCAAAAACCCCGTGGGCGTGAGGCTACTGGGTTAGCAAAGCCATTTAAAATTCATTATCTATCATTCAGCACTCTGGTGCCTCCGGGCTCGGCAGCACCCGAGTCAGGCGCGTGTCCTTCAACTCTCTTCAATTAAACAGCCTCCTAAAGTTCAGGCCCTGTTAATTGGTCTCAGAACTGCTCAGTGCCATAATTGGAATTTCTCTGCCTGGCGATGCCGGCAGTGACTGGTTGCTGCCTTCCAGTGGCTGTACCAGGCTGGGGCTGAACTGGGGGGACCTGGCTCGAGTGTGGACCAAAACTTACCATATTGGGTCAGCAAACCCAAGACTGGGTCTCGGGAAGGGAGGGCAGGAGCAGAACGGGGGGGACAAACTGGTCCTTTCATCCAGAGATGCATTTTCAACGTCCAAATTCAGCCTGGAGATGCTCGTGGACAGGTTTTGGTGGTGCCAGGGACTGGTCCAAAGGAGTGGAAGCTGCAGCATCCTCCTCCCAGCTGGGGATGTCACAGTAATGAAGGTCACAGCGCCTGTCAGTCAGTGCCTGATTTCCCTTAGTTTAGCAGTGAGATTAGAGAGCCGAGCCACGGCGTGACCCTGTTGCTATTGGATATGAGCTCCATACTGATGATATGCAAACATATTTAAGATTTTTTTTGTCTATTTGCAGGAGCATTATCAATTTGCAGGGATGAGCTCAATTAACATAACTCATTACTTTCCCATGTGTAACTTATTTATGTCAAATGAGCACCTCCTTTGAAGGGACTATCAAGGGGAAAATTGCTTGCCCCATGTATGTACGTATGACTGTTGTTGTGATAATAGCAAAGATATTTTTCTTTCCTCCTATAAAATGGGAAAATTCCCTTTTGCTAAGCAGAGGGAGAGCTTGTGTGTGGGCTGAATAAAAAAGCCTTTGGCAAAAATCTTCTTTTTGCCATAGACACAGGCTTTGGGAACATCACTGCAGCCTGCACATCCGTGGTAAATACAACCTGCTTTTTTATGGGAAGAAAGGCAGAAAAATTTTCCCTTGCTGAAGAGCAGTCGAAACCATTTTGGAGACTTCTAACTCAAACTTTTCTTTTTTCAGGTTGTTCCATTCCTTGTTTGAAAATAACAGACCATTAATTCTTTGTCTTGATAACACCAGTAAGTGAAGTTAATAGACCCAAGAAGAGGGAGCTGACGACTGGTTTTGGATCAGGAGCAGAATCACCTCCTTGGAGCCATCCTGTACATCCCAGGAGCTGACTGCTGGCTGTGGAGGAGGAACCCGTTGCCCATCACCTCCCCACACATGGTATTTTATATTCGTTTTACCACTTGGAGCAGTGGCTCCTGCCCACAGACTTAAAACTCCCAGCCCAGCTGCAGAGGGGAGGGCAGGGACACTGGTCCTGGCACGGGGCTGTATCTTCCAACACAGGCAACATTGGGTGCTTTTGGGGGATATCGAGAAAAGTAGTTGATGGTCTCTGAAGTGTGGTGTCAACAGTGCTTATTTTCTTCTTACAGAGGCTACTTGGTTTCTTACATGATCACAGAATCTTCTAGGTTGGAAGGGACCTTAAAGATCATCTTGTCCAACCATCAAGGGGATGCACATCAAGAAGGCTATTTTAGCCCATTGGGTTGGTTGGTTGGTTCCTCTTTTCCCCCCCCCCCTAAAAATCAGCTCCTACACCACGAAATCGCTGCCCGAATGCTGGGCTGCAGCAAAACCTAGTAATCTTGATCAGCCCTGATATAAAATGACAGCTGGGGGGTATCGTCGGGCACACTTCATTTGCTCTGTCAAACACCATAAACAATTTGGAGGATTATTTTATTTTTTTTTACCTTGAGAAAGCGGTGGCAGCACATGGCTGGTCAGCCTGAGCTGAAAACTGGAGGAGGCTCAGTCAGCGTGGGCACTGGTGGGGGGAGCTGGTTGGAAATTAAGGTTTTTAGAGCAAGAAGGGAATATCTGCACATCTCAGCACCTGTTCTATTTTCCCTGCAGATCTCTGGGGTGAGGGCTGCCACCGTCCCAGTGCTGAGCACCAGTGGGCTGGTGGCAGGGATGGAGGCTGCTGGCCATCATCCTGAGCTGGCCCCGTGAGGATGGAGGAGAAAAACAGTGGACATCTCCCTTTCCTTTGAGTGGTGACCACTGGTTTTATTAGTGCTCAAAAAATATTTGTACAAGGGATTTTTGGCTTTTTTTGACCTCGAGGAGATGCGAGGAGAGGAAAAACATCAGCAATAGGCATGTGTGGGCAGGGAGAGCACCCCCCACAGTGCTTGGGGGCTTCCCCTCTCTGATTTTTCTCTCTTTGCAGCCATCAGGTGGGCCTGTGATGCTGAAGCATGCAAAGAGGTCTCCTCCTAGGTCTTTCTTGGAGGAAAGGTGGGGTTTTTTTTGACAAATTTTAGCAGCAGCAGGAACAGGTCACCCAGAAGGATGCCGGGCTCCGGCAAATTCAGCCTGAGCTCCCCAGGAGAGCAGGGAGAGGAGGTGAATGGTTCTCTGTGATTTTTTGCCAGTCTAATTAAGCAGGGGTTTGATGGGGGAGCACTGTGAAGGGCTCGGGCACCTGCTTGGGCATCGTTCCTGAGGCGGGCGCGGGAGTGAGCTCTTATTAATTCAGGCAGCAGGGATGGAGGAGCGGCGCGCGCTGCGGCTCCCCACCAGCTCTGAGAAAAGCCCTTCAGAAATGCCCTCTTCTTCCTCCACTCGTCTTCCTCTTCCTACCAGCAGTAAGGGGTCACAGAGGTCCATTCTGCATCGGGGTCTACGCTTGTCCCCACCACAGCCAGCCCTGGCCACCGGCACGGCGGGCACCGCTGACACCGACCTGGCCTTGATGCGAAGCACAACGGGCTGCCTTGGATACAGTGATGTTTTTTCAATTAAAACAATCTGCCCCTCCCTTTGCTCCCGGTCTCAGCGGAGCCTTGGAAATGCTTCTGCACTTAACATTGCATGTAATTATGGGATGGCTGTCTCAGAAAGCAGCCCTCCATGTACTTAGCATCGCCTCCTGATTTTCAAGGCGGCACTTACCAGGCAGGAGAGGAGGAGAGGCAGGAATTATCCAAGCCTTGTGGGAGCCATACATCATGCTCCATTTTTTTTTTTTTTATACCCTCCATTAGGCTGGAGTGTTGGATGTGTGGGATGATGCAGTGCTGGGCACCACAAAGTGTCCCCTGAGTCATGGTGTTTGGTGGCACAGCCATGGTCCAGCCAGCCCTCACTGCTGTTCTGGGGACTTGGCATCCCAAAGGAGAGCCCTGCCTTTGCTGAATTTTGCTGTGAGCACCGGCGCGAGGAAATGCTGGTGAACAGGGTCTTTGGGGATGAAGTTTGCAGATTTTGATCCATGAGCCAAATTAAAAGATTATTTTTTTCCCCTCAATAAACAAATCCCCTCTTCCCCTCTCTGCTAGCGGAGACATCTGCTCCTCTGAAAAGAGCTTGCACCACCGAGAAATACCTCCTACTGCGTGTCCTACTGTCCTTTCTGCCTGTTTTGATTTGCATCGTTTATATTTCCTTTGGATGAGGCTAGTCAGGCTCCTTGCTTGGATGTGGTAGTAGTGCCAGGGGTTTTTATATTACTAAATGCTGTTAACCTTTTTTGCTATTATTTGTCTTATACGTCCCCCCTGTGCTACGGGTACCTCTTTTGTTATCAGAGAGGGAGTCCTACAGGACCGGTATCAAACGCAGCGCAGGGGGGGCTCAGGGGCTCTGTAGTGCTAATGAGCAGCTGTGAACGGTCCGGGGGGTTAATGCCTCGAGTTTTTAAACCAGGGAAGATCAGAGATGCTACCAGAACCAGGTAGAACAAGCAACCGAGGGCCCAGCCCGAGACTCGAGAGGAGGGTTTGGAAGGAGACAAACCCACTGGTTTATATTTGCCTGGGCGTCCCCTGCCAAGCGGGATGCTCAGAGCCACCTCTCGCTCTCTGCACCGGTTTGTTCTGTTGTGCCAGGGTGAGCAGTGCCATGAAGGGCCCCTCAACCATCACTCATCCACCCCAGCACCAGCTCCAGGTGTCCCACTGGCTGCTCCGGACCTGGTAGTTTTAGGGAGACTTATTTAACCATGAATTTACCCTCCAGACACACTCTGGAAGTGCAAAATTTACTTTAGTCTGACAATCTGGATAGCCCCTGGTACCCAGATACCCCTCTGGATCTGGGGGACATGGCTTCTATCAAAATGATTTATTGCCACAGATGGCCTCTCTGCTGCAGCAAAGCCAGAAAAGCCCAATTTTGGTGGCCGTGTGTCAGTGTCCCTGTCTTTGCTGCCTGGCTCAGGGACAGGGCTGTGTTTCGGGGCCCCCAGGCAGCACCGACTGATGGACAGAAGAGCATCTCCAGCCCCAACCCTTCCTCCTGGATGGGTGATCCTTCCTGGCAACACCTGATCTTTATTTTAAACCACTGATTTATTTTTTTTTCAAGGGAAAAGGTGGTTCTGACCAATGGAAAACGCAGTTTTATTTCAGTCCAAGTTTTCCAGCTCCTCCCTCAACCCCTCAGAAAATTCCCTAATGACTTGTTGCCCCTTCCTGGGGTCTCTTTTCTCTTCTCAGACAAGAAAAACCAAGAGAAACCTGCAGACCCTGGACCAGCGTGAAAGCTCATCACGTTTTTGGGAAGCATCAAGTTGGTACAGAAAGGAATTTCCCAATGGGAGGGCATTTATGCTGTGGGGGGAGCGTGGCTGGAGGAGCTCTCTCTGTCCCCAGGGCCACCAGCGAGGACGTGCCCTCCCGCTGCCCTCTCCATCCGTGCCCAGGCAGATGGAAAGCAGCAGCTTTTTAATTATTAAAATTAGTGCATCCTTGAAAACACGTAGCACGCTTTTGGCTCTGCAAATCATTGCTTTCATGAGAGAGGAGCAGTAATAAAATTAACCGACAGAGAGGAATAAACAAGTGGCACAGATGTAAATATTATATAATCTGCATTTCCTAAAATATCCCCAGCTTGGCATCAGGAGTTGGATTCCAAAGAGAACCAGGGCAAGGATGCTGATAGAAAACAAATAATAATAGCAGGCAAATAGTAATTAATCATTCTCTATATGGGTATAAATGTTTGCACGCCAGCTCCTTGCCAAACGCTCAAGGTGCTTTACGTCCCCTCGCCCCCCCCTCGCTGCTGGCTCGGGTGGAGGGTGGGTGTCAATGGGAGAAGGGGGGAAACTGAGGCAGGCGGGAGGGGGCCAGTCTGCCACCCGGGCTCCTGTGACCCCAGGGTGATGGGTACCTGCCACCAGCCCTGGGCTTCCAGGTTTGTATTTGGGGCTGGAGCTCATTTTGAGCTGGTGCAAAGTGTTGTGAGTCCTTTTAAGCCAACAGAAGAGGATCCCACCATGGGCAGAGATCCCGACCAGCTCTCTGGTGTGATGGGGGGAGCAGACACCCCCGGCTCTGACCCCCCCAACTCACGTTTGCTTCCAGAGAACCCCTTGCTGCACCAATGCTGGCAAACACTCCCCACTCCTCATCCTCCTTTCCCTTTTCCCATCACGTCATCGGGAAAACCCTTGGGAATCTCATCATGTTTTAGTGGCCAGATTAGTCCCAGGGGACATCCCATAACCAGGCGGTGACTTCAGAGCACCAGCCCCTAGTGCTGGCACCGATCTGCCCATTTATCAGCTCATGGAGCTGCTGCTTGTGTCCACTGTCCTTGTGTCCAGCATCCTGAGCATCATCAGGCAAAACGCTGCCAGGAGCCACACTCAGTGCTGGAGCACGCACCGTGGGGTGGCTCAGGATGAGGAAAAGCAGTTTCTCCAGCTCACGGGGGTTTGTTGCTATTTGTTTGTTTGGAAAAACACAGAGGAGAGTTACACCCACCTGCAGAGACCTGACACAACTCAGTGCAGGGTCACTGGTGGGTGACGCCGGCGGGTTTTAAGGGGAAGGGTCTCCTCGGAGCACCAGGCTTTCCTCTGCTCGCTGCTTGGAAATGCGGAGCAGTGTTTGTTGTAGTGTGACAATCCCTCTTTAATGTCCCACGTTTGAAGTCACATTGGAGAGACGCGTCCCATCTGGTGAGTCACAGCCTCCTCCTGTCACTCGGTTACCTGCAGGGCCTCCGCAGGAGGGGTGATGACTAACCCACGCGGAGTGACACATCACAGGGAAATGTAAATATTGTCTCTTTTTTTTTTTTTTTTTGCCTTCTGAAGCCTCCAGAAGAAAATTAATTTCTGGTTCAGTTTGAAAACACGAGCCAGGCTGGCGGTGATCTGCCGCGGCTGGGAGGGGAGAGGGGTCAGCCCTTCCCCAGCAGGCGGTGGGAGATGGGTGATGCTGGGAAGGTGGGAAGGGGAGATGCTACAGCTTCCCAGGGGTGCCCCCGGCCACCCTCCTGCCCCCCACCCGTCTGGAAAAGCCGTTTACGTGAGCACCCTTCTCCCAAGGCTCCGGCTTCGTGCTCGGAGGCGCATCCTCCTGCGGGCGATGCCGGCCCCACTGCCTGGACCCGGGATCAATATCCCAGGAGATGGGCTCTGCCCCTGCTGCCTGCCAGGGCTTCACCACACTTCTGATCAAAAGCCCTTCCTTAATCTGGGAGACAGCGATCAATGGGAAATTAACTGTGCTTCAGGCCTGATTGCTCCGGCAGGAAGGGGCTGTGCGGGGGTGAGCTCATTCCCTGCTCTGCAGAGATATCTAAAGGGCTCTGGTCCCAGCTGGCTCCATCCTATTTTTTTTCTTTTTTCTTTTTTTTTTTTGGTCTTTTTTCTTTTCAATCAGGCTGCAGCCCATTCCTGTTCCAAGGGGACAGTGGGTGCACGGGTGGGCACAGCCACCCCCACGCTGACGTTGATGCTCTCCTCTCATCTCACAGAATCACAGAATGACATGGGGTTGGAAGGGACCTCTGGAGATCATCTAGTCCAACCCCCTGCCCAAGCAGGTCCACCCAGAGCAGGTCCCACAGGAACGTGTCCAGGTGGGGTTTGAATGTCTCCAGAGAAGGAGACCCCACCACCTCCCTGGGCAGCCTCTTCCAGGGCTCTGCCACCCTCACAGGAAAGAAGTTCCTCCACATGTTTAGGTGGAACTGTTTATGTTCAAGTTTGTGCCCATTTCCTCTTGTCTTATCCCTGGGCACCACTGAAAAAAGACCAGTCCTATCCTCTTGACACCCACCCCTTAAGTATTTATAAGCGTTGATCAGATCCCCCCTCAGCCTTCTCTTCTCCAGACTAAAAAGCCCCAAGTCCCTCAGCCTTTCCTTGTAAGAGAGATGCTCCAGGCCCCTCATCATCTTTGTAGCCCTCAGCTGTACCCTCTCCAGCAGTTCCCTGTCCTTCTTGAACTGGGGAACCCAAAACTGGACACACCAGGGCAGAATAGAGGGGCAGAATAACCTCTCTTGATCTGCTGGTCACACTCTTGATCTCGGCACAGGGGACATGAGGAGGGAGGAGAGACGGGGACGTGGAGCAGCGCTGGGGGGACATGGCTCCAGTCCCATCCCAGTGTTCCTTCCTCCATGTCCTCACCCACACCATTCCCAAGGTAAATGCCCAGCACAGTGATGCTGTGCCCAACACCAGCCCTCACCAGGTCCCCTCACGGCGCTGGTGGTGGGACCATCTCACACAGAGGTGACACTCATCAGTGTCACACCAAGGACTGTCCTCATGGCAGCAGGGACAGCTTTCCCAAGGTCTGTCTCCTCCTCTGAGTATCACTCCCATCTCACAGGCTCTATTCAAAAGCAGAGCTAAAGCCAGGCCCGTGTGTCAATGGCTTAAATATGATTTCAGCCTCATGTTAGACAGGGAATCCACACACAAGAAGAAGGTGAAAGACCATGTTCCCCCAAGGCATGGCCTTTATCAAACACAGCCTACGAGCATTTAGCATCAGAGGGAAGGTGAAATCAAAAGAATAAAAATAAGTAAATGATTATAGCGAGCATAAAATCTTTTGCGAAATTGTTCCAATTGCCTTTGAAGTTTCAGGCAGAGATGCTATTTCCTTTTGTATTATTACTGTTTTGAAGAAAAAACTCTGTATTCTCCACAAACCGGGTTGCTGCTGCACTTTTTATAAATGCCTGCCATCTCATCAGTGCCACATTAAACCAACATTTCGAATTCAAACCAACTATGCGAGCAGATAAATGCGGTGGTAACGGCAGGAATTAGAAAGCAGGGCAGAGGACTGAGGCAGCAGTGATTTACGAGACTCAGGCAGGAACAATCAAAGGCATCAGATCCCTTCCTTCCCTGCCCTGCGTGTGCCTATTTGCATTTCATTCCTGACGGCTGGATTTTAAAGCTCAATTCTCACCCGACCGGCAAATAGATGCTGCTCCTTATTGTTCTTAGCCCAACAAAATCATTAGGGAATGGGTGAAAAGACTGGAGCTGCTTCCTCCATGGGGTGTTGCCTGTGCCCATTGCAGAGAAGGAGGGAGATGTCCTGGGCTTATCTCCTGACCCAGCACAGAGAGGGGCTGACCCCACTGAGCACCCCAATATGACTGTGGAGTAGGGGTCCCACCACCAGCGATGTTCAGTCATGCTCCCTGGAGCCATCACCCATGTTCCCATCCCAGTGGGCATTCCCCAGCCCCCTGATGATCCTTTCCATGTGGAGCTGCTGCCGTTGCCCAGCTCGCACCATCACTCCCCAGTCCCCTCCTGCCTTTCCTGGGGGGCTTCCCACGCTGCTCTGATCAAACCAGTGTGTGCCCACAGTGCTTCCCTTTCCACCCCCAGCCGTTTGCTGGGAGCAACTGGAAAGCCCACAGCAGCATCCATCCCCCTGGGACCAGCAGTACCAGTGATGGGCTTGGGGTCACTCTAAAGGGGGAAGAGGCTGCAGGTACCTCTTGGGACACTGCAGTGGGGAAGGAGCTGGTGGAGAAGGGGCTCTTTCTGACCCTCCCAAAGCTCTGGGGAGCCAGGGGTTTTTCTCTAGGGCTTCTATGAGATATTCTGTGAGGGCTTGTTTCTGGGGCGGCACAGGGAGTAGAGCTGTGCCTGGGGGGAGGAGGAAAGCCAGGACGGTGTCCGACTCCTTAATGCTAATAAAAGGCTGAGGGCCGGTGGGTGTAAATCAGCAGCTGGCTCCCTGGGGGGTTTTATGGCCATGTGCTGTGGAGTATAAAACCTGATCAATAGACTCCGTGGGAAGATACTAAAAGGACGTGTGTGACCCTGGTGGCCTTGTGCTGGTGGCTGTGACTTCGGCAGCAAGATGTGCTTCCCTGCCATCGACTGCCGAAACGCGGCCGGCTCTGGGATGGGGATACAGGAGCTGCTTAAAGAGGGAAAGGATGTGAGCACCGGGGGATGCAGTTAAAGATGAGCCCTGGGGGTTCAAACCCACTCACTGCCACAGGGGACGGTCCCTCTGCAGCTCCATACTGTGAGCATCAGCTTTCAGAGCCCCCTCTTTAACAGAGGCAAAGCAAAATCCCACTTTGCCCTCTCATTATCTGCCAAAATAGAAAATATAAATCCTGGTTTGGGCCTGAGTTGCGGGATAACCTGTGAGGGATGCTCAGCTTTTCTTTCAGATCTGAGCATTTTGGAGTTTCATGCCCTGGTTTTGCTGAGCCCTCCCCTGACCTGTACCTTCAGCTTCAGCTGAATAACTATTTTTCATGTGTGGCTTGATTGAGCTCACCTTGTCACAAACCTCTCTGCTCCCTCAGTTCATCTATAGAGGGGGGAAATCAACAGTGAGCACTTAAACATCCCTCTACCCCAACTGCTCAGTGGTCTTTGTCAGAAAAATAAAATAAAATAAAATAAAATAAAATAAAATAAAATAAAATAAAATAAAATAAAATAAATTACAGACTAAAAAATTTAAATTAGATTAAAACCAGCAAAGCTTTCCTTTGCCAAACTCCACAGAAGCTTGGTCCTGGCATGGTCCCACCAAAGCTCAAGGGACCCCCTGTGAATAACACTGTTTTGGCCAAGTGGTGGTGGCTCATAGACCTGATTTGCTCCAGGCCCTTGGACCCTGCCTCCTCCTTGGCCTGTTTGACTCCCTTCATGTCCAAAGCCCTGCCTCTATCCCTCGCTGGACTCCACAAGCACTGCTGAGAGGACTCCCCATCCTGATACTCATTCGGCGCATTCAACACAACCATCTCCTTATACAGGAGGGGACAGTTTGGGCTTTTGAAATCCATGGCACGTCCACTTCTTGGTGCAAAATGCTTTTCACCTTGTGAGTTGTTTAGATAGCTGAAGTGAGCAGGAGGGACAGGGTTTGTTTTGCATCCCCCCCACCACTGCTTCAAGCTTCTTTTTCATGCAGGGGCAGAAGCCAATATTTGTTCTTCGGGCTCTGCCATGCTCCTGCATGCATTTCAGCCAGCTGCCTCTGTCCCCTCTCAGCTTCCACCTCAGTCTCATTTCAACAGCTTGGAATTTAAACAAACAGGCAGTTTTTTGCACTTGACTCTCCCACCGCGCCAGGGGCTGAAATGATGCTACAGCGACCAGCTTGGCTTCATCATCTGGTGTTGCAGCCATAAGATGCAAAAAACCGAAGCGAGCTGGCCAAATTAACCACGTAATTAACCAGCATTTCTCTGCTTGCCAATCTCCCCAACCCCAGTAGTGAAGAGCAGGGATGAGAGCTGAGAGCCGAGCGGGGTGTTTGCTACTCCTGCTCCTCATCTCTGCCCAGAGCTCTGGGGCATCTCCCTGGAGGGATGTCCATCTCTTACCCGCAGTCCCCAAACACACCTCCCCGACCTTTCTCCTTTGCTTTCGACCCCCTAATGCCTGTCCCACCTCCACCACTCACACACACCCATCAGGTCTGAGGTTTTGCAGCATTAGAAACTTCAGAAGGTCCCTGCACATCAAAGGGTCAGTGAGGAAAAGATGTGAGATGATGCCCTCCCCGTCGCCAGCCTTTGAGCTCCACCGCTCAGTGGTGAAGCACCCAAGGATGTGAACTCAGCCCTCGGCTCTGTCACCCGCTCGCTTTGAGAAGCAAGTGAAGGGAAGTATTTAACTCTGGATCTAGCCGTACATCAGACAGCCCTTGATGTCACTTACAGACCAGGGTACTTCAGTTCTGAGTGACACTAATTTACCCACTTCTGCTGCCATGCATATGGGGAAAAAAAAAATAAAAAACCTTGTTGCAGGGATTTCTCCTCCAAAATGCCTCTGAACAAATGTTCTCATTTAGACCAGCAGCACCGATCCCCTCTGAAAGTGGGAGGACTTCAACTTTCAAAATGCAGAGACAAATAAAAATATCTTTTTTTTTTTTTTTTAAATCCAAAACACAACAGCTACTAGAAAGAAAATTAACCCTATCCCAGCTGAAACCAGGACGCTGGGGCAAGAATATGTTGAGTGTGGTGGAGAAGCAGGGGTCGTGGCTGAGCAAGGTCAGGCAGAAGGGTCTGGGATACAGCTGGGGGGCCTGGGAAGAGGCAGTGTGGATGAGGAACACCATGGCAAAGCTCAGTGGGAAAGCAGCAATTATATTGTCTAAGTGCAGCTTGAAGAGTGGGCAGTAAATGAGACATGAGGTTATGTCCTCTACAGGAAGAATCAGAAATTCTCATCAAGCAAAAATATTGGTAGGGAAAGGAGTGCTTTAACAGCACCATCCAATCAGATAGTTCTGGGTAAAAACTTCAAAATTGTCCAGAATTATCAATTTATTTTCTTTTCATTAAGAGGCAAAACCTTTTTTTTTTTTTTTTTTTTTTTTTTCCTTACGACAAAATGGGGAAATATATTCTTTTACCAATCATAGTCATCAGTGGAATCCATCCTCATTTGCAGGCGCAAGGAAATCCATCATGCGGTTCTAATTTACGGTGCTCAGCGGTTTTGCGGGAGATGGAGACAGCAGCGGGCACGGGGAGGTTGCTTAATCGGTTGCTGGAGAAGTCTCTCATTTCCCTCCCGGCTCTCACACACATGAGCAGGAGCTACAAGAGACACGGGACCTTGAATACCAAAGCAGAACTTGAGACGGGTTATGTAGGCGCTTATCCGGGAGTAATGAGGACGAAGGTGCAGTAATGGGAGCCTTTGTGTCTAATAAAGGGAAATTTATTCAGAAGGCTCCCGGAAAGTCAGACCACGACAATATCAACCTCAACTAGTTGCTTCCTGATCTGAATCTCTAAGTGGCAGGGGAAAAAAAAAAAAAATTACATCCCCTCACCACCCTGCAGGAACAAACGTCGGCGGGGACGGCAGTGACAAAACACGCTCAGAAAATCTGTGGTGGTCACTGCCCAATGGAGCTGGCGTGTCCCACATCAAGATTTATGAGGACAGAGGAACAAAAGGAGCTGGAGGTCAGGGCCTTTCATGAGTTGCCACATCCCTCGGTGGGTTTTTTTGGGGGTTTTCCTCCACTTTCTGATGCAAAGCATCAAAAGCATATGGAGTTTATACATGAAGGGAGCAGGAGCAGCGTGGGGAGGGGCTGCTCACAGCCAGCCTGCTCCAAACCTCCTGGAGAGCAGAGCCTTCCTCCAGGACAGCCAGAGAGATGCTACATCCCCCCAAAGCAGAAAGTGTCCCCAGAGGAACACCTGCTCTGCATCCCTCTTCCTAAAAACTCCCACCAGCCTCCAATCCCCATCCCTGAATCCAGCGGTGGAGGAGGTAGCGATGATCCTCAGCAGGTTGCTGGACCAAACTTTACAATTTGTGCTGAATCAAAGATTCTCCACCCCGGGGTGAGGGATTAGGTCCATACCTCCAGCCTCAGAGCATGTTGGTGGTGTCTGAGGGGATGTGCCACCCTCCCTGCCCACGTGGCTCTCGTAAGGAACCTCTCTTTTCTTTCAGATGGGCAAAGAGCTTTTGCACCAGCTTTTTTGATCATTGCTTAAAGCACGACCCAGCACGCTCCCGAAGAAGAGCAGATGAATATGTATCGTGCCTTTTCTGTGGGTACTTTCAATGCAATTTTGCTGACGAGCTCTTAAATCTATTTTCATTGCTGCTAAAGTGCCTTACTATCCTTTAAGATAAATGCAGAGCTGGCGGGGCTTCATGTTCCCTCGCTCTCCCCGCTCTCAGGGTTGTGTCAGGAGCGGTTTGTGGTGCCTCCCTGGCACCCACCGACGCTGCGATGTTGGTTACACACTTAAATTTGGGTGAAATAAAACCTGTCAGGGGGAAGAACGTCTGGCCCAAAGAGACTTTTCACGGCACACGGGAGGAAACAAAGGGCAGGCAGCTCTGTCAGAACCATAAATGTTTAATCAATTCTTGCTTAACTCGGCAAACCTTTCTCAGATAGAAAGTTTGCAATTATTACCTGGATCAAGACAGCTTAATTAAGCAATTAGGATGTAAAGTTAACAGCCCTTACAGAATGAGTTGCAGTGCTTTAATTTCAGAATTGCTCGTGCATGTAGGAGAATAACGGTCTGGGAAAAGACAACTTTTTTTTCTTTTTCTCCCCCCCCAAAACAACACCACCATGAAATTAATAGGAGAGGTCACATCTCCAGTCATTGATAGGAATTTTGGCTGAATTGGGATGTAGTAAATCACTGAATAAAGCCCCAACCTCAGCCTTGCACCAGCTGGAGACCATGGCTCCTTGGAGAGCCCTCTGAAGACAGGACGTCTCTCAGACCGACTTAAAGTCCCTCCTGTGGCTTCCCGGGAACCACACAAGTAAACAAGCCAGTGAGATGGCTCCAGGGAGTACCGTGCTGCTCCACCTCCAAAATCTACTGAAACGGGGCAGCAGCTTTCTAATAGTTTTTCAGAACCAGCACCAAATCCCAGTAGGAAGGGGCAGCCAGGGTTAGGATGCAGAGTCAAGAGGCACAGGACACAGAGGCTGGATGTCTACCTAGTTTCAACGCTTTCTCCATCTGTTTGGGGAGACCACAGACATTTTGGCAGCAGAAACACCACCCCCCCCATCACAGCATCATGAAATACCAGCGGGGAGAAATGGCATGTGCAAGTTCCCCACCTCCCCCTTGATGGACCTGGCTCGTTGTCTTATGAGCAAGACATCTCGATGTGGTGGCCAGCAGCACTACACGGCACAGCTCCCCTTTCTGCGGGTTTGGAGAAAGCCAGAATTCCACAGAATAAGCCTACTGGGTTTGTAAGCTACTTAACCTCCATCTCCGGTGACCTAGAAACACCCCAGCTCCTTTGGTGTCCCTTGTGCTCACATCCTCCCCTGCCCACGGATGGATTTGACAGCTCCTGATGCTCGGAAGACAGGCTAAGCCTGAGGCTGAGCTGAAGGAGTGTAACATGACTGAGGAAAGTATAAAGCTGAGTGATTTTTGACTTGGGTCATAAAATCTTTATGGTAAGTAAGACGAACCCCTTGAGGCTTGAAATTGTAAAATTCTGGTTCCGGGCTGTTGGTCCTGGAAATTAAATTCCCATTCTGCAGTCTCAGATGTGCCTTACGCAATATTGAGCGGTACCATCCAAGAGCGAGAAGCGATGCTCAACCAGCCTACATCCCACCACGACCACCAGGAGGGAACAACAGGGGCTTGCCTGGTCCAGCATTCGCTGGTCCAAAGCAAACATGAAAGAAATGACGGGTTTGGAGCTCACAGGAAAAATTATCAAGGAAGTGCTACACTCTGAGAACAGGGATATTTTTCCACCACTTCCACTCCTGCAGTTAATAGCGTGAATCCTCCAACACATCCATCTAAATGTGTCTGACAGAGAGGGCTCCAGCCTGGACCCTGGCCAATGCTAGTGGTGCTTTTCTTGCTTGGATGGGGTTTTGGGGTCACCCTCTGCCTTCTGGGGTCTGATCTAAGGGCAGCTGGAGTCAATGGGAATCTTACTAAGGACAATTACACTCACAATAGATGAGCAGAAGAATGAGAAAGGAAATGGGTTTCCATTTCAGAGTATTAATTTAAACCGCTCCCTTGGGGCTGTTCCTTTAAGGAACTCTAAAATCGTATTTAAAGACTGCAGGCACAAAACACAGATTTTACTTAATATCCTTGGGTAATTAAAATCTGGCGGTGGGGGAGGATTAGCACAGGTTATATATAGTATTTCATTTAAACTTCTTCTGATCCCTTGAAGTTTCTACTTATTATTTTTTTAACAAACTTTAATCTAGCTACCATAGATCTGCAAATTAGACCTAGCAAGGTCCATCTCAAGTGAGACACCGCTGACATGTTCGATTTGGAAGATGATGGGCTGATGGAGTAGCCTGAGCTGTGTGGGCTGAGGATCTGGCCAGAAAAACGCAGATGAGGGAAAGCTGATCTTGACTGGAATTAATGTTTTGTAAGCAGTGAAGGCAAGGCTGAATTAGCTGAGATTTCAAATCAGAGATGCCCAGTCATGGTCCTATCTCATGTGCTCAAAAGCTGTCTTCAAACCATGCCCATGCCTACACCCAAAGCAGGGTTGTGCTTCCCCATTGTGGGAAGGGGGCAAAGAGGCTGGGCCCAGGGCTGGGCCCTCAGAAAGCAGAGAGGTTTGGACAGGAGGAAGACAGAGGTTTTAAGCAGAGAATTCAGGACTTCTATAAACTGCAGTGCAGCTCAGAAGCATGACCAAGAGCTTGCAAAAATAGCTCATGAAGTGCCTATCCTGTTGGTTACGCACAAGAGCAAAAATAGGAGGCTGGTCCTCAGCCACCCTGAGATGGATGCACACCCAAGGGATGCCCAGGGACTGGTGTGCACCAGGACGGGGCCATGCAGCAAGTCCCTCACCTCAGTGCCTGGCTCACTGGGAAAGAACAGCCCCAAATTCAGCAGATAATGATGAAGCCTCTTTAGGCTCCCCTGACAGAAAGCCACTTTAATAATCTATAAGACAGGATTGACTGAATAGGGAAAAAGCCAACAACAGCGCAACAACCCAAATCAATGCTCGATAGCAGCCTATTGTTTGTTTCCTCCAACAGTCCCAACGGCTCCTTCCTCACAGCTCCAGCTCGCCTTCAAAATGCCACAGACCTTGTATACAGGAAACTTTGAAATAAAACACTCAGATGCCCATTGGCTACCTTCTGGGGACAAGAAGACATACATTTATTTATCATTGGACATTCCAGCTGGAAATAAAATCTCAATTGTAATTTGTCATGCTGGAAATATGGCAGCATTTCTTATTCTCCTTTCCCCCTCCTTCCGCCCAGCAACAAAAGTGGGTGGAAGTCAAAATTGCTGAGCAAAAATATAATGTATGTACATAAGGAGAGGAAGCAAACGACCGGGATTACAATTTATTGCAGAGACCGTAGGCGGCGTATGTGATTGCACACAAGGAAATTGCCAGAGATGCAGATATTTTGCAGAGCTTCTTATTTACTTTCTTTTTTACTTTGCAAGTAAATAAGATATTCAATAAGAGTTGGCAATTTTCTCACATGCAGCCTCCAAACAGCTCTCTATTTTTGATGATGAGTAGTAATTCCAACATTTCACCTTAAAAAACAACAACACCACTACACACGAAACCACCCAATCTCCCACACTTTATATTTTCCTAATGGAAAAGGTTTAGTCTGGTAAGAAATTACCATTCATTTGTGAAAACTATTTGATTACTTAAAAAATCACTACGGCACACGCTGAGCCGTACCGTTGTGGGGTATTGTATTGCTAAAATAACCCAGCTCTTTTTGAGCTCTCTTGTATTGATATAAAAGTCAGATGACATCAATGGATCGGGGAACTGGGGAGAGTTGTGAAATATCCATCCCATTGGCATCCGTCTTCCTTAGCTACATTGACTGGAAACATCAGATCCAATTTCTTGGAGCCATGGTCCAGAATGGCAATTTGGAGTGAGGGAAGGTGGTGAGATGGGTGAGGAATGAACCCAGCCATGCAGCCTGTCTCCAGGAGAGGGTCAGGAAGCATGGCCATCACTCCCAACCAGCTGCTCGGGGATCAGAGCCATTGGCAAAATAAGATTTCCAGATGGTACAGAACCAGGACAACACCAGGCCAACCCACTGCAGTCTGTCAGCAATGAATATAGACGGTACCTACTGTCACATTACCAAGAGGAGCATTTATCCTCATAATTGGTGGCATGTTTTGTCCTCTCTCCTTCTTGGAAGAGACCTCTAGGGAAGTCACTGAAACCCTTCGGCATCTGCAGGCAGCTCTTGTGAGCTTTGGGGAAACAGGGCCAAATACGAAAGCATTTGTTTCATTCATTCATTTGTTTATTTTTAGGTATCTAACTGCCATTGGAAATCAATGGTCATTAGACTGTCACCGCCAACTTCAACCCTACCCCTCAGCTGGGTAATTAGGGGACAGGCTGTAGGAGTGAAGTGACTGATTGGCGTTGCAGTCTGAAGGATGGCTGGAAGCAGGAAAGGTAGAAGAGAGACCTTCAAGAGCAGGTATGAGACAAATGAACTGCTTAACTCCTGTACCTTGGTATTTTTAGCCTAACGAGAAGAGGTTTGCATGACAGTGGCATGCACATGAGACCCTGTGTGTGCACCTGCCTTCCCTTTTCCAACATTTGAGCCCATGGTCAGTATCAGCTGGTGCTGACAGAGGCTGAAAATCTCCAAGATATTACGTTCTGAAAAGTTTTACCAAAATAAGTAGAGTCTCCACCTGTGTCCCTGGAGGCAAGTGGCTCCAGTGGGACCTCCTTCTTTGGAGCAACCATGGGAGAGAGGTGGAAGGGCTGGGAAACTCCTTGTATTCCTCACAAAGACTTTAAATACCATCTGCCAAACTCAGCCTCACCTCCAGGCCTTCAACAGCATCATGTCTGGGGTTGGAACCAGCTGCTGCTGATGCCTGAACCCATCCATGGCCATGGACCAGACAGAGTTTCCTGAACATTACCAAAACCCAGGTCATTTAGGTGAGTTTGCTGCTCTCAGCTGTGTCCTGGGTACCACTTCTCATCCGTCACCGAAGAGTCCAGGCAGAAGAAGCGACTCACGTTGAAACCAGGGGTGTTAAACACATGGGGAGGAGCACATGGCTCAGCGAGGGCGGGCGGGAGGCTGATGCAGAGGTGGCTGCGTGCCGAGGCTGTGCCTCGCGGCACGGAAAGCTCTTGGGAAGATTCATCTCAGGCACTGAATTAGCTCCCCGCAGCTTAAAAAAGGCAGTGAATAATGTCGACAGGAAAATGAGCACAGGACAATCTGGCTGTCATCCAGTTTATCCAAATATTGCTATTTTTGGCTTTGTTCGACTTTCTTTGCTGCTCAGAGGCACATCCCAAGATCCCAGTGCTTTTGATCTGGAACATACTGAATAATTCCCTTTAAACAATAATAAAAGAGGAATTTTTGACACCGCCGCCATAGCAACGACTGATGTCATAGACACGGGAGCGTGACTTCATGGCGGGACCCCGAGTTCAGAAGGAACTTTTGCTGAAGAGCAAATATCACCTGCGGTAGAGTGGGGAATACAGGACACTGGGTAAACACCAGATCGTTGTTTTGCATAAATGTCCTTTTACCTCCAGCTCTGCTGAGGACAAACACCCTGTTGGAGGCATCTGAAGGGTCGTTACATGTAGCTCTCTCCATAGACAGTGTCTGGGGATGTGGTTTTGCAGGTACTAACCCATTCCCAGCCCTCCCTTGGGGTGCCCTCCAGCATTGGACTGCACAGACTATGAGCTTGCTAAATAATTCCAATAAGATGAAGGGTTTCTTCTAGTTTTTCTTGGCACGTGCAGTGTGGTAGAGCTGTGCTGAGCCCGGGTGGAAACCAGGGGCTTGTCACCCAGCCCGTGGCTTCTGAGGCCAGCTGTGGCTGAGGAAAATGCTGTCCTTGTCCTTTGTCCCAGTACAAATGCTCTCCTTGCTGGGTGAATACAAGCCATCCTGGTAAATGCCCCATCCCTGGAGGGGTTCAAGGCCAGGCTGGATGTGGCCTTGAGCAACCTGCTCTAGTGGGAGGTGTCCCTGCCCATGGCAGGGGGGTTGGAACTAGATGATCTTTGAAGTCCCTTCCAACCCAAACCATTCTATGATTCTATGAAATGCAAGCCATCTGGGGGAACACAAGCCATCCTGGGGAACACAATCCATCCCGGGGAACACAAGCCATCGCTGGTGGCTGCTGCAGTGAAAGGCTCTGCTGGAGGAGCCCCTTGCACGTCCTGGGGATGGCTGGCAGGACAACTCACTGCCACTGAGCCGAGCAGCTCTTAAAAGGCATCCTGGACAAAAATAAAATGTACCGAGGCATTCTAAATTCAGCCCGGAGGCGATCTCTGTCTGCAGCCCTTGGTTCACATCACCATCTGGCAGGAGGAGCTGAAATCCATTTCCATCAGAAGGCTTGCCAGCCAGCGAAATCAAGTTGAATGTGGGAGCTGGTTTCTCAAAAAGCAAGGGCTCTCTCAGAGCTCCCGCTGCCTGGCAGCTTCCGAGACCAACGCCTGGGGAAGCAGGAGGCTTTTGCTTGAGACCCTGTTGTCGTTGCCTAAATCTGCAGTGAAAAGCAAACCCAGAGAGGTCTTTGCCGTTCCAAGTCTGTGACACACAGTCTGGGGCAGTGGCCAAGGCGCAGAAAATTCAGCTACTCCTGGACTAGCTAGTTAAAGGGTCCTTTCTGCTGCTCTGTGCTTCTAGAAAACAACCACCACCTTGGGGGGGGGGGTGTCCTCTCATGAATAACTTGAAATCTGAAGGTGGTGACCAACCCCCAGCATCCCACTGCCGTGCCCAGCGCTCGCTGCCTGCAGGGAGAAACCACAGGGAACGCCTGGAGAAGAGGAGACTCCGGGGAGACCTTATATCGGCCTTTCAATACCTGAAGGGGGCCTATAGAAGAGCTGGGGAGGGACTCTTTGCCAGGAGGTGTAATGATAGGACAAGGGGAAACGGTTTTAAATTGGAAGAAAAAAGATTCAGATTAGATCTCAGGAAGAAATTTTTTACTATGAGGGTGGTGAGACACTGGAACAGGTTGCCCAGGGAAGTTGTGGCTGCCCCATCCCTGGAGGGGTTCAAGGCCAGGCTGGATGGGGCCTTGAGCAACCTGCTCTAGTGGGAGGTGTCCCTGCCCAGGGCAGGGGGGTTGGAACTCGATGATCTTTGAGGTCCCTTCCAACCCAAACCATTCTATGATTCTATGCCTGGATGGTCAAGGTGTGTTTCAGCCTGAGCCCAAAATAAGGCAGACAAGAAGGTGAAGCCTTGGGTCTCTAAAGACGTTGCACATCTACGCACATCCTTCAAGTAATATTTATCAGCCAACAGTGTACGACAGAGAGGACTTGTGTCTAAAGGGAGCCTGATTTTCCTACCCGTGACGGCGCCTGCCTGCCAATAACAAATAGATTCATTTATAAAATCTCTGTCATTGTCACCGGGCAAGTTTCTCTGGGGCTACCGAGACAACGGGCCCCAGGCCAAGTTATATTGCTCGCTTCATCATCCCGCACAGTTGAGTTGCCTGCACTGAATTTTCAAAATCTATTATTCACATCAGCCTGTGGGGGGTGGAGGAAACAGATTTCCAATAGTTTGCAAATATCATATTCCGAACAAAAGCCATTTCCCTTCTGCAAAAAAAAAAAAAAAAACAAAAGCCCACAGGAACATGCATTAGAGGCCTCAGCAGGTCCCTGCCACGAGACCGAGGAGTGATTTTGCTGCTTTGTGTGTTTTCTGCCCAGCAGGGACAGGCAGAGGACACAGTGGAGACCCTGGGACACCAGCGCTGGATGCTCCAGAGGTAGCAGCAGGGATGTGGGCAGACATGACACAGATATGGGGGAGCTGACCCTGCCTGCCCAGCAGCCCAACTGGCTCTAATACACCCCCCTGACAACCCCCAGGCTGCCCTGCACTTAGAAATAGCAAAGAGCAAGTCTGAAGCAATGTGGGGTTCACACATCCCCCCTCCCCAAGGCTGGGATGGGGGTGGCTGGTGATGGAGAATGATGCCCTGGTGAGAGGAGCAAGGACCCACTTGCTTCTTCCTCCCCTGCCACAACCAGGTTTATGGGAAAGAGAGGTGAAGGGCACAGTTCAGAGCAGGGTTTATTCATGGGATTGGCTCAAACGGACTCAAATCTCCCCAATTTCTCCCTGCTCCAGCTGGAAGCAAGCCCAGGAGGGGCTGTGTCCTCTCCGGGGGCAGGGATGGAGAGCTCTGCAGGGCTCCCCTCCCGCAGCCACAGATTTGCTGGCAGTTTCCCTTCTTAAAGGATATTTCCATTTCATGATCCAGCGTTCCTCCTCCCTCCCCGGTAATAACCAGCCACCGAACTGGGACAAATGGCTTGATGCTGATTTCATATTTGTTTGTTGTCCTTGAGATTAAGGATTCTTAAATAATAACACCAAAAAGGCTTAGAGCAACAGATGAAATTCTTCTGAGCTCCCATTAATTCAGCACAGCCAAGAGAATTGAGATTAAAGGGGTGGGGGCAGGCTCTGCCCACAGCAAGGTACAAGATTTATTTTTTCCTGAAACAATGGGGTTTTTTTTCTGAACTGGTGCATACACGGCTTCACGTAGAAGCTTAAAATCAGGGGAACGTTAATCTGCTTTTACGGTCCATGCCTTTAATCAAAGCCTGTTGTAATTAACGTACAGGCTAATAACTCTATAAATGCAGGCCAGATTTAAGAGGAAGAATTTGCACAAAAGGAATTTCAACCAGAAAAGTGTGGGTTCTGGGTGTTTCTGGCCGCGGGCTCAATCTGCCTGCATCACGATGCACCAGTTAAATTCTTCACATAGAATCATAGAATGCCCCATCCCAACTGATCTGGAGAATGATGAAGGCCAGAAAAAAGGCAGCAGAGGGGAAAAGTGTGGGTCAGGGGGGTGCTTTCCCCCTCAGGAGCTGCCACCCCCCACAGTGGGAGGATGAAGATGGCATTTGGACCAGATGCAAAAGCCACATCTGGAGGCAGGCTGGAAGGCAATGCCCCAGCATCACACCTCTCACAGGGCACGGGGAGAGCCAGAGACCTGCCCTGCCATTAAATATTAAGTACTTGCTTTAAGAAAAAAGCCTCTGGTTACTGGGCGGAGAGAACCAGGGAAACTTGTTGAATTAATCCCGAGATTTAATGTCCAGCTGTTGTGGAGTTTACAGGCATAAAAGATTATTGTGCTCGGAGGTCCGATGCCACAGAGACTAACAATTTTTGCTGCAATGGGGCTATCAAGGATTGGGATTGTGTTTTATGGGGTTGATATATGACTCTATAAAGGAGAGACAAGATCTCTTTCTTTTCTCTGTGAGTAGCTCGTTTTGTGTAGCTACAAAGCTACAATAAAGTCAGTTTGAGCATTCAGGGATTCCAAGGCAGCAATGCCAAAGTCTCCATATTATTGCTATTAATTATTACTATTATTACATTAATTTCTAAGGCATCAATCTCCATAGTATCTGGGAACTGTGACATAAATTTAGCACAAAATTAGCATACATTAGCTAAATTAATGTAACATACCATATGTGGCAAAAACTAACGTAACATAATGTGGAATAAATTACAATAATTTAACATTGACTCTCAGGACTTGATGAGACTGTAAATCTTCTTTAAGAACTAAGATTAAAGCAAGAAGCATTAAAAAGTGGTTTCATTTTACAAAGGAACAGCCTCTGCAAATGCAGTGTTTTGAAACACAGTTCATTTAGTAAGAGGTTTCATCCAATTTGCCACTTAATAGCATTGCTTTGCAATTACAACATTCCCTTTCACCCAAAGCACCTGCAGCACTTTACAAATAATAATTCATTTGCACCGTGTCTTGTGAAGCCAAAGAGCATCAACATCCCCAGGTTTTGCGCAGAATGAAAATGAGTCGTGGACAAATTAAACCATTTGGCCAAGCAAGGCGGAGGCAGGGACCGCGTCTCCGAAATCCCCACTTCCAGCTCTTCGCCCTGATCATCCATCAACACTCCTGCTCCTCTCAGGGATGAAACCTCTTCCTGACTCACTCTGCTCAAACACCAAACTCGAATTTCTGCATGCAATGACGGGCAGAGACGGGTGATGGTCCCTGGGTGATGCCACCCCTCCGCTGCCCTCTCCTCTCCTGCTGTTCAAGGAGGACACTAAAACACCTTCTTCCCACCACCCTGCATTTTGTTGAAGGAGGCACCTCGCTTTTATGGAAGGGGTTGTTTTTACTGCAATAATCCTGCAGAGCTCAATTCCCCTCCTGCTGAAACCAGCCCCCTGCTAGCTGCTGGTTTGGAGCCAACATCAACCCAGGTCTCGCACCATCCACCTCCGTCGGGTGCCAGACAATAACTGTACAACACATGGAAACCCATCACCTATTTCTTTGTCCCCAGGTGGTCTGCTTTTTGCTCGGCTCATCAGAGGAACACGAGCAGCACACGGAGCTCTACTGCATCTGCTGCACTCGGGTCTGCTGGGAGGAAAACCAACTGCAATTTCCCCTCCATGTAAAGCATTTTGCTGCCGTTAGCTCCGGAGAGCCGTGCTCCTCCGTGCCTCAAGGGGAGGAAGGGAGAGGAGGGAGAGTCAAGACATTGCCCTTGAAGAATGCAGGAGCAAGTATATTAGTCATAGAAAATCCATTACTCAAGATGATGAATGCCTTTTCCTGCTATGTTGCTGTTAGACTCCAGAATTAAAACCCAGAGACACGTTGCAGCTCTGTGAGAACACTAATTTACATGACAAGTACACAGATTACAATACACGGTATTTCACTGAATTGCAGAGCTGATCTGGCCATTGGAGAACTGCCCCTTTCCAGCCCCCACCATTAGGAATCCCACCAAAAGACCCCAAATTCCCCATGGCACCTGATGGACCATGAATGATGCTAGAACACATCTTTATCCCCTTCCTCTCTGAAGAGTCCCTGGAGCCCTGGTGGCGTATCTGCAATCAGAGCAGAGAGAGGATTTGTCCATCAGAGACAGCTCAGGGGTGGCCACAAGATCCAGAGTCAGAGAGATGCTTGTGAGGAAGACAAAGGGTCTGGTCTCTCCCCTATGGACCATCCTGAGCCATAGGTTTTGAGCTCCAAACGCACCCTGCAGACATCAGCAACCCAATCCTTGCACTACAGGGGCAGATCCTCACACAAAAAAAGGCCTTTGAGCCCAAACCAACAGGCAAAGCAATCAGGGAGAGAGCTCTAAGTGCAATACAGTAGGAGAAAATAGATGAAATACATTAAATTTCTTCTCTCCCAGGGATTTTACAGAGCTGTCACACATCCTGGGGATCCAGCCTCAGCGAGGCAAAGCTCTCCTTTCCAGCACTAACCTTCTGAGCTCCTCAAGGCCAAGGCTGACTCTTCAGCTAAGTTTCTGCCTCCAGTGACCACACTCAGGTGATGCACCCATTCATGTGCCCAGGAAACTTCCACCAACCCCATCTGCTCCGGCCATGGGCAGCCCGTTACTGCCAGGCATCCATCCATCCATCCATCCATCCATCCATCCATCCATCCATCCATCCATCCATCCCTCCTTCCCTCCCTTCCTCCTTCCTGCCTGGTGTAGTTCAATGGGGCTATGGGAGAAACCTGCTGAAGTTCTCCTATTGCTAAAATAAGTCCCCAGAAAGCAGCAGCCATGGCTGTCAATGCTTCGCAGGAAGGATATTTCCATGGAAATTGCCATTTTCATAAATGCAAAAGAGAAAGAAAAGGAATTTAAGCTGGGCGGAAGGATGACAAATGCCTCAAGGTCCTGGGCACCACCTGCAGGAACCTGCTGATGGAGGGAAATGTTATTTTTCAATATTAAACCAATCTCGAACTGATTCAGAACCAGGTGACAGCAGGGCAATTTAATCAACTGCTCCAAAACGCTTCACCTTTGGAGTGAGAAAATGCGCTAGTGGAAAAATAGCAAATGAAATGTTCCAAAACGGCTGAAATTCGGTTTTGCTTTTTTACACACCATCCTTGGAGATGTTATGAAACAATGCCAAAGTGTGGAAACGCAGGGATTTTCTGAGAAATAAAAATTTTAAATTTTGCTCGTTCCTGGTTAGCTGTGAGTTCAATATTATGAAGCGGGGTTTTAAAGCTGCAGAGGTGGTGATGAAAGAATATTAATGATATTCTTAGATGAGCAGTAAAATACACTGATGCTGCTAATAAATTGAAGCTGCTTTTTTCACCGTTGGGATATTACCTGATCTGCGAGACAATTTTTGTTGTGCTTTGCTGGAACCAGCAGAGGAGAAAGGTTAAATTCGGCAACGCTGCCTGTTCTGGGGAGACACGACGGAACCCGGTGGTGATTCATCAACTTAGAACAATGCAGACCATGACTGAAGGAACTATTATAAACCCAGGAAGGGTAGCGTAAAAACCTCCGAATTATTCATCAGTCCCCAACTCAGGCCTCTGCTTTGTGCTTTTTATCTTGCAAATAAGATGTCAGATCTCAGGAGGCTTAATTCAGTCTCTGCTTCCCCAATTTGGTGGACCATCTATAACGATTTGCCATTAAATATCCCACATTCACAAATTTCTACATTTATTAGCTTCATTTTAAAACATCATGGATATCTTTTTATGTCAGCAGGAGATATGACAGAGCTCTTCGATGAAGAGAACTGACTATAAAAGGCGCTAATAAAGAAATCAATCTAACATTATAGTGCATATTTAGAATTAATTCTATCTATTTCCCCCCCCGAGCAATAGACAGCACCTAATAACAGCAGGATCATCTGAAAAGGTATATCCCTTGATTTAAAAACTGATGTCTGTCAAGGTAATGGGATTAAAAATGAATTGCCATTTCTAATATCATCCCACCAGCATCTATCTCACTGTCAGGGCTTCCCAAACAACAGAACATGGAGATGCAGCCTGAAATTAGCCCATCTCATTTTAAGACTCTTCCTAATGATCTCCTGAACGAACTCCTGTTATTTGACAACATAATTTTAGAGTTAAATATCAGCTAATTTTTTTTTTTTCAACGTACTGATGCCACACAATGGGCTCTTCACTTCGCAAGGGTGCCCTGCAGGTTAAATCACAGTGAATTCTTGGGGGACAAACTGGTGCTGTTGTTGAGGGGAAGCCACAGAGCAAGCAGGCAGGGCAGGCAGGGCTGCTGGCCTGGGCAAGCTGCACCATTCCCAAATTTATATCCCTGTGTATTCCAGGCTGCGCTCTCAATTGACGATCGTGTCCCGGTTTTAACTGCAGCCTTGACACCACTCTGTTTCTTCGGTGTACAAATCTGTCAAGGGCACCGACTGAGAGAGTACATAAAAGCATTTTTTTTTTTTCCCCCATTTGCTCGAGTCTTGGAGTTTTACATATCCGAAGAGAAATAAAAAGACGAGTCTTTGATATTCCATGGCACACACCTCGTGCAAAGATCACTTTGTTTCTTCGGGGTGTCACCACCCAGCCCATGATGTTCCACCTGCCATTCGGGTGGGGGGAAGAGGTGGCTTGGCTCCCCGGAGCAGAGGGCGAGAAAAAGGCATGGAGGGAAATGGACTCGAAATAAATTTGGGGCTTTCCCTCTCCTCGTGGCTGGGCAGCCCCCAGCACACAGGGGCTCGGGCCAAAGCAGGGCAAACGCATTCACAGCCCATGGATGGAGATGCCCTCGCAGGTCCTGATGCCCAAATCTCCCCACGCAGAGGACAGCTGGTGAAGCAGAGCTGTCTCGAACCCAGCACTCTCATCCAACTCCAGTTTTCCCAGTTCTGGGTGCAGGCAGAGAGTGGGAACTCCTGTAATTGCAAAGACCATCCCTCTGGGCACCAGAGAAGACATTAAAGGAGCTGACTTCAATTTCCAACTTCTAAGGGGTTTATTAATAAACAGTGTGGGTAAATAGCCTCCTTCCAATTATGACAAATACCTTGAAGGGACAGTGTCCTTTTAAACAAACATTAGATGCCTTATTAAATTGAAATTAAATGCTCACTAAGGACCATTCATTGACAAAAAAAAAATGTTTCCAAAAGTAATGAGCAGGTCACCTCGCTGGTGTATAACGGCTCGACCTTGGCTTCCCTGAGAGACAGCCCTAGATAATGCACCAAACACTTGGCTGATGAATGGCTCTGACGAAATGCTCTTGACCTTAGGAGGCACTCCAAAGTGATGAACGGTTAATGATGAAAGGCTCCAGAAAGAGATTGTTTTAATTTCTGGCCATAACATGCAATTTTCAGGCCATTGCTTAGGGAAGGGGGGAGGGAGCGGAGGGGGAGGAGAGTACAAGGAACAGAGAGAGGAGGTTGTATTTCAAAGTTTAACAAAACAGGGTTTAACAGCATTGCACCTCTGGTTCAGTGATGCTGTAGAGGATGTTCAGTGTTTTCCTCAGCCCCCCCTAAATTCATGGCTGACATAACCAGTGAGTCTCCCCCAGAGTCTTTGCTGGGTGTCACTGCTAACGCACCCCACTGTCCCCCCTGCCTTACAGCATCCCCTAACCTGTCCTTTTGGTCTCCCAGTGAAAGCCCCCCCCCTCACATTCAATGGGACACCAGCTGATGCCACATCTTGCCCCATCCCTTTGTATTGTGCCACCCTGGTCCCTTCTCCCCAAGCTACGGCACCAGCCGAGGTGCCAGAGAGAGTCCAACACCTATTCATCACCCTGGAGTCACTTCAGCCCCTGAAGCGCTTGCTTTTCTCCCATTCTGAAGGCAATAAAAGTAATGAGAAGAATGATTGTGCCATCTGCTCCCCAGGCTTTTCACCTGCGCTGGCAAAGCAGTTTGTTTCCTTGCCTCTGTCAGGCACCATCCCCCCGGGCAGCAGCGGGCAAACCCAGCAATCTGGGGGCCTTTCCCATCCCAGATGGGCTTCCCCCAGCACAGGGAGCTCTGCAAGAGGTTTGTAACTTGGAAAAGAAAAGTCAAGGTGCATCCCTTCGCTTGGAAGGATGGAGCAAAGGGTTGGAGAAGTTGCTTCTGCTGAAGCTAACCCTAGTTCAAAACTCATTCATGGCTTGGAGTCAAGCTGAGACCAAGCAGGGGTACCCCAAAAGCCATGCCAGTCATTTGCTGTGGGGCCATTAATGATACCACAGGAGCATCCAGAGAAAGATGTGGACATTTTACCACCCAAAAAGAAACAAACCAGGCTGAACAAGGAGTAAAGGGAAGGGAGAAAAAGGCTTAAGGATGGTCACGAGGATCTCATTCTCTCAGTGGGGTTGGCTGGGAAACCAGTAGAGGAGAGAAAAAAAGGGAAGAAAAAGATCTGGCTGGAAAAGTCAGGCTGAGATTTACTTGTAAAGAGTGGCCACGAGCATGTCAATGCCCCCATGGAGCAAGGCTTGCCAGGAGAGCTGCAGGTCCCTATGGAGCCAGGCTTGGTGACAACAGCCATTTGTGTGTATCTGGAGCACTTTGTACTCGGGGCCAAAGCACTCTTTGGAAAACGATACCCAAATGTCACAACTTGCCCTGCGAATATTAACGCTGCACACTTGGGCAGCTGCAGATGCTGAGAGTTTGAGGACTTGCTTGAGGTCAGAGAGAGAGACAGTGGTTGATCATGGTGTGACCCTTTGTGTTAGCTACCAGCATTAGCTACCAGCTCACACTTCTTCATCCATCTCTCAGAGGAAATGAGTGATTTTTTTTTTTTTTTTTTACCCCTCCCTTGCAGCTGAATGCAGAAAGATGTATTGGTTCAATCTAAAGGCACAGCAAATAGTCACAGGGCCTTGGCTCCAGAGGGATTTTTTGTTCTTTTTTATATCAACTAATTACATTTAAACAAATTCTCACTGTTGAGCTTGTTGGGAAGTGTCAGCTCCTGTTTTTGTCATCTGGCCTCACAACTCTCATTCTGGCTGAGTTTGCCTAGCACTTTCATTAACCTTTGAGGGCATTTTGCTTATGAAACAGCAAAATAAATGAACAATGTGCCACTTTGCCTGAAGTTTCAGTTCAGCTGCACTTTAATTGGCCTGTGCCCTGCGTTTTGAAGCGGTCCAGCCTCCATCCTGCACGTTCATCTACATCCACTCACAAAGCTAACCCTGGAGAAAGACAGAGATGCAACATATACAATATATTTATGCCTCTCTCCCTATATATGTTTATAAAACCAGACTGTCGCCTATGTTTTGAACGAAAGGCAGGGCTTCACCTTACTCCAAGGCATATGGTCTTTTATGGGAAAATGAAGTTGTATGGATTTTTGGGGACCTCTCATGCTGCCTAACTGTAGGCATCTAACCAAAAATCCTCAGTGAAGATCTCAGCCATGTAAAGACAGAGAACAGTGAGGTAAGAGAGAAGGAAATGGCTCCAGAGCACTATTCTGAGTCACAGGAGACAGGGTGGAAGGACCTTGAAAAATCATTGAGTCCCTTTCCCTGCCTTCAGGCAAGATCAGCTCGACCAAAACCACTCCTGACAGATGTTTGTCTGATCTCTCCTCCAGAATTTCTTCTGCTGCTATTTTAAGCCCATCACTTCTTTTTGTGAGAGCAGTGAACTTGTTAAAAAAAAAAAAAACCAACAACCAACAACCCAACCAAAAAACAATTGAAATCTCTTCCTCTCTGTGAAAAACTTGAACATACTCAGTGAACTGTCTTTCCCTTCAGCCCTTTCTTCTACAGAGCACACAAACCCTGATCTTGGTTCCTTCTGCCGAGGTGATCTCTGGACCCCTCACCCTACTTGCTGCTTTCTTCCACCCCTTCCTACTGCCCGCTCTCTGCCTCAGGTGCTCTTGGCTTATCCTTGGGAGGTGCTTTTCTTGCTCTTCCTTCCAACCATCCATGTTTAAGTAAGAGTCCTAAAATGAGACACAGCAACAACACTCCTTCGAGAGCCATCTGAAATTGCTCAGTGTCTCATCCAACCAGGAGGGGGGTCAGAAAAGCAGCGCTGGTTTTCTCTCATGTGGTTCTCGGTGCTCAAGGCTGCAGAAGAATTCAGGTGGGATTTCACTCCGCTCTCATCATCCAAGGGGAAACTGAGACACTCCAGGGCCAGCACCTTTAAAGCTTCATTTCGGCTGCTAAAAATATGCAAGAGCTGAATTTCTCCGACGTGGTTTTCCCCTTACAAGGCAAAAATCCTCCTGTTAATGGCTTGTAATCTCTCTACCATTCCTGGTGGCAAATAACTGGTGAGTCTCAGAGGGCGAAGGAGCTGACTTCTGCTGCTTTTGTTCTTGCAGATGGGAAACATTAGCACTGACAACTTGAGCTGCACAATTAGGTTTTACTCCGGGAGGAGAGAAGATGGGGCTGCAGGAACAAGACGAATAAAACTGCAAAGCAGCATAAACCACGGACTCAAGGGCTCGGGGCTGAGCAGGGAGAGAGCAATGTCCTTGCTGGTGCTCAAACAGTGACCAGACCCACCTTTGTGCCCTGCCATCCAAGCCATCCCATTGCCTTTACTCCTCTGGGGGACCCCTGAGCAGCAGAGCCTTTCCCCCAAGGGCTGCAGTCACCCGGAGCTGGTGCTGGGGAACTGATGCACAGAAGGATGAGCTCCAAGTAATCTACTCCAGCAGGATATGGAGGCAGGCTTTTGGCCAGAATCCAGGTTTTTATTAATATCCCAGGCTGGGGGAAGGGAAAGCTGTTCTCCCTTTCATACGGAAAGTGCTGGGAGGAAGAAGAAAGACATATTTCTGTTTGAGCCTTCTCCAGCCTCGAGGCTCTTGCTGCCCTGGAGGGGTTTCTTGTGGGTACGTTTGTAGGTCAGCAGGAAGGTGCAGGGTGGTGTGGATTGACTGGGGTAGAACATACGTGTAAAATTCCTTTTTCATTATATGCACTGGTAGGTGCAACTGAGAGGAAGGGGAAATTTGTTGTTTGCTTGTTAATTTATTTTTAATCCTGGCTTGTGGAGAAACCCAACTCCTAGGACAACAAAGGCTCCAGTCAAAGCAGAGGAACTGCAGAATTCAGGCCAGTTTGGGGAGTTTTAGGATGAAAAGCACTACTATCATTTCTGCTCTGTCCACAGTGTCACAGCACATGCTCAAGAAGGGACGTTTCATCCCCAAAGGTTTCTCAGCCCCCAGTTCCCCACAGGGACCACAGTGTCCGATTTGGGCATCTGAGCTGCAATCACAGCAAACATCATCCCTCTGCCAATTATTTGTTTTAGGGCAGCCCCAGAACCTCCATAAGGAATTCTAAGTGCAAAACCGCTAGTCAAAAAGGAAGGATTTGGGGATTATCAGAGGCATTAACAGCAGTGGAGAGGTGGAGGGTGGAAAGACACAGTCCAACTTCTGAGGGCAAAATTTATTTTTAGGCCTCCTTTTTTAACCTTTTCTTTTTCATAGATGTTGGAGGTAGGACTCGAGACTATCACAGATGACATCATTAATTTGGATTTAAGGAAGACTCCAAGGAAGATCTCTGGTGTCAGCTCTGCTGGATTTTTTTTTAGCTACTAAACAAGCCAAGGAGATTTAGGAAAGCCCTGAGGACATGGCAGGAGGACAGATCCACTGCAAGAGGAAGAGTTTGGCAGCTAGCTTGGGACTGGCAAGCTCACGTGCATTTCATACAAAGAGCATTCAGACCTGGTTTGTCTCCAAGGAGCATAAATCAGCCTGACACTAGGAAGAGGAGGCATCCTACCTTTGAGAAATGTCACCCTCATTCCAGGAGCATCAGATCAGCTTTCCTCCCTCTTGGAGACTTACATTTCCCGAGGTAGCAACACCAGTATTTCTGAAGCAGATGGGTGCTTTCCTACTCTGGGAGGCACCACAGACAACTCACCAGGAGGCCTCTGCCCCATCCGAGGGAGGGGACCTGCCCTTTGCACCTCCTGTGTGATGGAGGCAGCAGAACATGCTCCTCTTTATAGGGCTTTTGTGGGCTGAGAGATTTAATTTGCCTTTCTGGGGGGATCAACTCTTTCTTTCCTTCCAGTAATGTCATATGATAAACCAAGTTTTGAGTTTTCATAATAATACAACTCATTCCATCGATACATAACGGGGTTCTGATGCAGTGAGGCTTCCCCACACAAACAGCATTTAACCTAGCCTTAACAAATTCTTCCCCATGGCTATTGCCTTACTTTTATTCTGTGATCTCCAGCCGCGGCAGCACATAGTCTTCCCCTGTCAATGTACATGAAAGCCACGAAACACCAGAAACTCAGCAACTTATTGAGCAGCAAACAACTGGACCCCAGCCAGCCAAAGCCCCGAATTACCCAGACAGCAGCATGAGAGATAACAGTTGTGCTTGTAAATAGCTGGTAAGGAACACACAGAACGGCTTTTTTTCAGAAGTTTGCAGAAACAGGAGCACATTTCCCCGTACCCGCATGCCCATATTATCTGCAGCAGGAAAAGGGACACATCCTGGATCATGTCTGAGCTCCAGGAGGCTGAAATGGTAATGAAAGCTGGTTTGAAAGCACTGCTCACTGGTTTGGGAAGGGCAGGTTGCCATTCCTCATACTGACCCTCAATATCACAGGCCGGGAAAAAAAAAGAAAAAAGGAAAACAAAACTAAAATGAAGAAAAGGATCTTCTGTTATTCATTAGCCATACTTTTGAGTTTATTCTCATCAGGCAGCATCTGTGCTTAGAACAAAAACCTGTCCAAATACAAGTAAGGTGTTTGCCTTATGGACTTGTTAGAGTGATAGAGAGCCAGAGAGCTCAAACGACACAGCCCTGTGTGATTGTACTACTCAAGGACTCTTGTTCAGTCACTATCACAGGCTTTAATAGCTATGATTCCTAACCCATCCCCTAACTTTTACATGATGCCATATATATACACACACACACGTGCACACACACAGTTTATCTCTAGGCAAAGCCCTGGAGCTCTTGAGAAGCAGCTCCTGCTGCTCGAGAGATCCCAGGGTTTACCTTTAAGCATCGCTGCCATCAGAATGTCTTGTTAGCAATTTGGTTGTGTCAAATTTTCTTTCAGCTCCGAGACCAAGCAATAGACAGATAGATGGGAGTCCTTCCTAACCCCCCATCCTGATGGGGACTGGATTCTCAGAGCAGGCACAAGGCTATAGCTCTTCTCCTGTCTGCAGGGAAATAAATGTAAACCCACCTGGCAGAAGCCAATACCAAAAGCAACAATTTGCCCTGCCTGTGATGTCCCATCACGCTGGCAAGAAGATCCTGTGCCCAGCAGCACATGGAGTTTGCTGTTTCTTGCAGGAAAAGAGCTGCTTCATTTCCCCAGAGCATTCCCCCTCCCATCCCACCCACTCTGTTCTCCCCAAAAGGTTCCCCTGTACCCCCCGCATCTCTGCCCCAGCCCTGCCACCCCGCACCCCACACTGTCCCTCCAGCACAGAGTAAATGAAATTCATCCTGAGCAGCAAAAGGGCTCCTTGCTGTCCTCCTGCACTCACGATGGAGCCTTCACACCCCCTCTGATCCCTCGGCACTGCTCTGCCTTCAGACCTGCCTCTTTCTTCTACACTGCACTGAGATGATTCGCTCCCCTGGTCTTTATTTAGGAGCCAGAAATGGCAGTGACCGTATAATATATTTCCCCCTGCTTCCAGAGGACTCTAGCTCTGCCGTCTCCTCTGACAGGGCTATGGCCTTTCCTTTAATGAAATAAAGGAGGCTGTTTTCCTGCCCTGAGAAAATAACGGTGATTGCACAAGCAAAAAATGTGTCAGTAGCTCAGATCAATCCACACAATACATAACACGACTTCAGGTGTGCCTCTAGCTCAAGTTAGAGAGAGCAAACCCAGGAATTAGATGAAGAAGGTGACCAAATCAGCAAGTTACACTTGCAAATGTGTGTTCAGACTTACTAATTCAGCAATCGCAGTCTCAAGTCCGGCAACAGCAAGAGGTAGTGGTTGCCTGGGACAAGACGTGTGTGATGAGTCTATGGGTTCTCAGGAAAATCTTACAACCCCCCCTAAACTGAAGCAAACAATTGCTGCCCCTCCAACCAGCACAGTGAAACTGCCCCATGGACTGCGCCAGAGGACCAGTATAGCCCAGTAGCTTGCAGGAGAAATATTGGCCAGTTTGGCAAGCTGGATGACTTCTGCTCTGGAATAACCTCACATCTGGAAACACAAGGTTTCCTGACATTACTATTAAATGTTCTGAGAAGTAGCACAACTAAGAGAACGAGGTATGCAGGGCAGGAGAGAGAAGAGGGAGAAAAATGTGCAGGGAACAGTCTATTAATACCTGCCTGTACTGCCATTGGCTTTAATCAGCACTAATAATCCCTCACTGTCAGGGGCATTTCCATTCACCCTCTAATTTTAAATAATTATTATAATAAGGATTCTACTACAAAACGCTAGAAACAGCATCCTTGTCACTAAAACTGCACCTAATAATTGAAAAACAAACCGGCAGAGGATCTATCAGCCACGCACGCGAAAGAAAAAGAACATTAACTACCACGCTGCAAAGCCCTTTACTTGTCATAATATATTAGGTGTTTCATTACACATCTTGCCGGGGCTGCGAACGCCTGGTAACCCAGCTACTGCGTGGGAAGGGAAGACCTAGAGTGCCAACATCTTCTAGGGAAATAAGGTTTGTGTCACTATTGCCCTGCTCAAATGAAGCAGCTTTTCAGAAGGACTGGCTGGGAAACCTGAGGGTCTTTTTTTGGGATGTCTGGGAAGCACCCCCCACCCCGCAGCTACACGCAGCTCACAGGGTGTGAAATCCTTGATGCACATCAACCCCATCCATATCTGAGTTAATTTCATGCATGGATTTTTCTCTCCTTACATTAATTCCATTTTATGGAGGAAACTAAAAGGTCCTTTCCCTTGAAGCCATCACCACTGTAACGGAGCTCTAAGATTCACGGTGCTGGAGACTCCATGCCCGGACCAGAGCAGCAGTGTGAGTTTAATTAAGACACAGAGGGAGGAAAGCTGTAATCTCCACGGTCAATTAATCAATTTCTCAATGAGATAGCACACGGATGGGTGGGCAGAGAGCTGGAGACTTAGAGTCAAGGAGAGGGAGTATGGGCTCAGGATCTGTTTGAGTGGATGGCCCGTCCACCACATGAGGCCAAGCCACCCAGCAAAGCCACCTTCACACAGCCACCAGCATCTTTAAGGACATCTTCCAGATGCCCAGTTGCAACGCAAAGAAACTCAGTGAGCAAACAAAGCCTTTCTAGGTTGAAGTAGGACAGAAAGAAGGGCTGGAAAGAAGAGTTTCTCCATGGCCACCTGAACCCCACAACTGCCCTCACCCCACCACTGCTCCATTTCCACTGCTTGACTCTCAGGGCAGATGCCCTGCCAGGATGGCAGCTTGTTTGGGGAAGGAGATATTTTACAAATCTAAACCAGGTAGAGCTGAAGCAGAAGGCGTGGTTTGTCTCTAGTCCTTTCCTCCCTTTAAGAAGCCTGGATGGAAAATGAAACCAATTAATTACACAAAAACCATACCTACATAAGTATAATTATTTAAAAGCTGCAAGAATATCAAAGAAAATAGAGCAGTGGCTGCCAAAGTTGCTCTCTACAGAAAAACAAAATTTTGTCATTAAAAATAACCACAGGGTCAAATTTTCTAATAGTCCTACCAAAAGCCTTTTTTTAAGTCCCTCCCCATGTAGCACAACGACAACATTACAACAGCGACAAAGATCCTCCTCCTCCTTTCATTACGAAGCCCAGAGGACACTGGAACTGGCTTCAAAAGAGAAAGAACCAGGAGAAGACCCCAGAAGTCTCAGCTCAGCTTCTCTTTAGCCTTTCCATAGGCTCAGCTCTGCCTCTGAAGAGCTGCTGGTTTTCTGTGCCACCAGCTTCTTCTCCTCTGCTTTACTGTCCTTGAAAGCTGGGATTTCGAGCTTTGGTTTAAATTTATTATTGATAATAAAATAAATAAGCAATCATTGCAAAAAGCCCTAAAACACTTTCATGCTTAATTTAAATGCACCAGTATAACATTTGGAATAATCTCATGAATAGATGCAGGAACTAAGATCACGTAAAATAACATCAGCAAATTATCTAGTTGCCAACACAACTTTTTGATAATAAAAGACAGCTCAGGACAATTTACCATTGTTTAACCTAATTTATTTATCTGCACATAATCGCAGTACTGCCCTAGGGGAAATAGAGAGGGGGAAATAATTGGAGCTGATGTATTTGTATTTGTTTGCTGTGAATTGGAAGAGAAAATAAAAAGGTGGAATATTTTACAGAAAATCACTCCGGAAAAAATGAAATCTCTTTTGAGGGAGCCACTTTTCAGCTACAAGTTGCCCACCTGGCTTGTTCTTGCAGGCAGAAAGTAAAGCAGACAGCAGCCATCCCAGCAGGCACCCGGGAGCTGTCGTTCCCATTCCCCCGATGGAAAGATCCATTCGTTTATTCAATAAATCCATTTTTTTGCAGCTGAAAACTACGATTTTTATGGAAAGGCTATTTTCCTGTTAAAATGCCAACCCTATCTGGAAATAACAGAGCGGGGCCCACTAGTGAGGAGTTTGAAAAGGTTAAAGGGAAGTCTAAAAGCTGCTGGGCCACTTCTACGGGAAAGAAAATGCATCATTTCAGAGGTGAAACGAGAACACCTGGACTCTGCAGCTGCCAAGCTTGTTTTGGGAGGCAAGCAGAGAAGATGCATCCCATCACCTGCAGCAGGCTCAGCAGGAAAACAAAAGGTTTGGGAAAAGGGATGGAAAAGCTCATTTTGTAGCAAAGAGATGTGATGCATTATAGACACCCGCTCGCAAGGGAGGCAGAGAAAATGCACGTCTGGTTTGGGAGCGTCCAGTAAAACCAGTGGGACACACAGCCCAGCTCCAGCTCCATGGAGATGGGCCAGGGCTCTGCCTGGGGCTTTTCAGGGGAAGAAAAGGACACTGTGCAGGACTTGGCCTTAGTTTATAGCTTTGTAGCCCCTCACTGGCCCCAGATGTTTGCAGGGCAGAAGGGTCCAGATGTGGCAGCTGCCAGCACTAGCTCAGCAAGTCATTAAGGGATGCTGACTCACCTTCGAGCTCCCCAAATCCTAGGGGGTTGCCTGGACCCATCACGGTGTTTAAACTGATTTTCTCAGGGAGAATGCAACAAAGGATACACCAAACTGACAACCTCAAGCCTGACTTGCTTCTAAACCCAGATCAGCTTTAGACTGAGGAAGGTGTGCATGAGTCCCAGCAAAGCAGAAGGCAACATGCTTAATTGTCAAGCTGGAAATAGGGTGACAAAACCAAAAAGAGAATAAAATATGACTTGCAATTTTGGATTGGGCTCCAGGAGAAGCACTTTGCTTTCCTGCATAGAAAGAAGCCATCTTAAAATATTTTTTATTTTTTTTTTACAAAATTAACACTTGAAAACCTTCTTATTTTGCTAAAGCCTTGCCTTGTTGCTCACATGAAGAAGACTTCAACCCAGAATCAAGTTTCCTTATCTAATCCCCATGTCACTGCTAATCTTCCCTGTGTCCCACATTCAGCCCCATCCCAGCAGAGCTGGGTGAGGACCAGGGGGGACCAACTCCCCACCAAGTCCTCCCTCCCACAGCCTCACTGGAGCTTCACTTTTGCTGCCCAGCTCTGCATTTAGGAACTCTAATGCTTTCAACAGCATGTTTGTTGTTTTCCTTCCTTTGTTATCCATTTAGCATCTTTAGACATCAAAGCAGCCTATTTATAGTCACCCTTCTGGAGGAGGATCTGAGCAGCTCCTTTGGCTGCAGCAGGGTCTCTTCGCCATAGGCCACATCAAGCAAACACACAAACTGAAAGAGATCTGTCTTTGTGCTGTAAATAGGGCTGCTCTTTTAACTTCATCTATAGCTAAAGCTGAGCAGGAACGAGGAGCCCAATTCTCCCAGGGATTCTCCACCCCACATGTGAAAACCGAGAGTGCCTGGCGTTTTGCAAGTGCTAGACTCAGCTTTCAGCTCTTTCTTTGGCAAGAATGGGAAGAAGGCCACTAGACTGCCTGGGCTGAGATTGCCATTAATGACTTAATTTCTCAACAGCTTCTCAGATTGCTTGGGCCTAATTATTCCACTAGATGGACCCAGTACCATGCTCAGTGTCATGTGCCCTATGCTCCTAAAGGCTGCTGGAGTCTCCCCTGGGAAAGGTCCATGAGAGCAGGAAGATATCAGTCACACAGGATTACAGCATCCCAAAACGTAAAGTCTCATTACAACTTCTTCTTTTGTCCCACACCAACATCAAATCTATAGGGAAACAGTTCCCTTCGGTCCTTTGCTTTAGTTGAACATGGGTAACAACAACCTATTTCAATAAAGTTATAGCAAGAATTTGGGGAAAAGCTTTTTGGCAGGGTCTGTTGCAATAGGACAAGGGGGAATGGCTTTAAACTAAGAGAGGGAAAATTTAGACTAGATATAGAGAAGACATTTTTCACACTGAGGGTGGTGAGACACTGGCCCAGGTTGCCCAGAGAAGTGGGAAACACCCCATCCCTGAAGGTCTTCAAGGATGGGTTGGACAGAGCTCTGAGCAACCTGATCTAGTTGAAGATGTTGGAGTAAATAGCCTTTAAAGATCCCTTCCAACTTAAAATATTCTAGGAGAAGAGACTCCTGCTCCATGGCAGGCCATACAAGGACACAGCCACTGCAGGGTGTTCCCAGGGCTGTCTCTCACCTGCATGTTATTGAGTGTGGCAGTTACAAACAGCAGAAAAAAAAAAAAAAAAAAAACAGGAAAGCAAATCCCTTGCAAACTCTGCGATCTGCCCCATTGTCCTCTGGCACCCTGGCCATCACAAGTGTACTTTTCCTGGGAACATCACCTGTGCTGTGGGATGGGTGTCCATCTAAACAGGACAGCAATCTCTCCTGCTCCTGGCATGGAGGTAAGATGCCTCATTGGTGTTTCTGTTCCCCCCATCCATCCGGGAGCTACAGATGGCAACGCCTCTTCAATATTTTATTAACCTCTGCCACCATCTAAAATCCCCAAGCAGTTTAATTTCTGCTTCCCTAAATCTACTGAAATGGAAAGTTTACCCAGAGTGATTTTCAGCCAAGATGACTCAAGACAGAGTCCTCAACTGAACTCACTTCACTCTCCACCGGTAAAGCCATCCTGAGCTCCCTTTTTACTTGCAAGAAGAGATGAAATAAAAGGCCTGTGCTCTCAGACGGTGCAGCTGAGCACGGTTGATCTCTGCCAGCAGGGTGCCTGGCCCCAGCCATGGAGGCTGCCCAAGCCTTGCCAATTATTACTACGTGCAAAGAGCCAGCCAATTCCTGTGACATCCCAGGGCCCAGCAGAAGAGACCGGTGGCCCAGGGAGGATGTGCAACCTCACTAGCAAGTAAACTCCAAGCTGAGTTCAAACCCCTTAGAGAATCACTAGAAAAATAGCAAGATTTTCTCCGAAACACTTAGAGAAAGCAGTCCACTACAGCTAATGCCTAATATTAAGCAAGAGTTAAAATATTGATATTTAGCCACATTAAGGGTGTGTTTAATAGCCATGCCTGGTTCAATGCTGCCAAGGGAGGCTGGGCTGTGTTTATCAGGCTGTCACTGGTGGGCTGGAAGCCTGGCCCAGCACAGAGGGATGACCCTTCCTTGCTGCTCAGCACCAGGTAGGTTCCTCCTCTGACCACACTGGTGACTAACACATGCTCAAGCCAACGAGAAACCAGCCCACATTTCCACTGAGGAGATGACATTTCCCTCTCCCTTGTCACAATCACATCACCACCAGGGACCGAAAGCAGACAGAAGGATGGATGACAGAAGCAACCAAAGAGATCCAGTTTATTCCCTGCAAGAGCAATTTCTGCTACAAGCAAACCCAGAAATCAGGCTTCAGAGAAGGAGGTGAAGAATGGGAGATGATGCCATGACCTTCAGACAAGGACCTTCTACATGTCTGCCCAGCCTCCTGTGGGAGGACATGCAAATGGTCAGAGCTGCTTCAAGGAAGCTGAGGAAGGAAAGTAAAGGACGCCATCAAGGTCACACAGACAACAAGGGTGCTCACCTGGATGCAGGATTCCTCCATCGGGTTGACAAGCAGTAAATACCATCCTCAGCTTGGTCCCAGGTACAGCTCCAGCTCCTTGCTCAAAGGCAAACTCCCACCCAAGGGGGCCAGGCTCCTCAGCTGGGGGTATTTAAGCAATTTGGGCAGGTGGAGCCAATTAGCCTCTTTCTCACCAATTTCATTTTCACCCTTTTCACCTGCTGATCAGCCTGTTCAATTAGCACCCTCTCTGCAGGGGGCCAGGGTGGAGGAACAACCTTGGCCAGCACAGATTTAACCCTTCCCTAGCCAAAAAAGATGGTGTGAGACCACAGCCAGGGAAATGTCCTTCTCTCCCCAGGTCCACATAGAGCAGTGGTTTTGGCACTGGGTGGACCTCCTTGCTCATGGTGATGGCTTCCTCGGCTGCAGAGCAGTTTGAGAAGCTGCACTTCCCCACTGGCATTCATTGCTCCAGGCAATGCTCATTTTCCAGCATACTTAGCAGAACAATTACCTACTTTGTGGGATTTGTGCTGTAGCAAACAGAAAGTCTGATCCAAAAGGAGCTGTGAAACTGCTTGATCACCCAGACTTTCCCGAGATGACAGGACAAGGGAAAGAATTGTTTTCTTTCATTTATTTTGACCCTAACAGTTTAACATTCTGCATAGTGACTCTGCTGATAAATGGCAATCCATTAAACCCCCATAACTCAATCTCCTGCAACCATCTACCCACATCTTCAGCACTGCCAACATGAAGAAATGTTGTCTCTGCAACTGTGACAATTTGCATTCACAGGGATGCTTTGGGCACCCTGAATCATCTACTGTTTATATGTGATTCGTCTACACATTTACAGCTGTTCCTTTATAGACAGAACCTTTGTCTCTTCAGTTGGATGCTAAATTGCCATGAACAGAGCACCCAGAACGCAAAACAACCACATTACCTGGTTCCTCTTGAAAAACTTTTGGATATCGGTGGGTTTGGGTACATCTGCAGTGACTCCTGTATTGAAGTTTCCACTGGTTCACAAACAGGTAGATCACAAGGCCACTAATTGGGATTCTCTGTGTGGCCAAGCAATCTGGCAGGGAGTGCTCAGCCCCTGGGCAAGCATTAGTGTTCCTCATTAGTATTCCAGAGCCCCTCTGCTCATCAAATTTTCCCTGGAATAATTATTTTAGAATCCAGAACTGATCAATGAGTGGGTGACACGGCCCAAGAAAAATACACAGCTGGAAACGTACCAGTGTGTCTGATTTCTCCAACTTGCATTATAATCCTACATCATACTTTATAATGACTAACCCCCCGGCTGTGTTTTCACTCCTGAAATATATTAACATCAGCTGCTTTGCCCGGTTCCAGGCATTAAAAGCACTGCTGGATTTGAACTGTAATCCTTGATGCAAAAGTGTAATCCAAGCAGGACTAGTACATGTGTATATAACTGGCCAAAATACCAGATTAAAGGAGCAGCATCTGCCTCAAAACAGCCTTTGGAATTCCTGTGCCGTTTGGTGCAAGGAAATGAAACGACTCACTGGTTTAATTTTCATTTCAAACTAACCCAAATCCCCATTTCTCATCTTCTGCCTGAATTTTGGGGAGGATTAGAGGAGCCCTTTTGGCCATGTTCTCCCTCCCCAGCACGCAGGTGCTCACAAGCTTTGCCTCTGCACCCAAAATCAGGGGCTGTCAGGTGCTTCAGTGTTCCTCCCAAGTTTTGGGTTGGCAGGAGGAGGGATGCCTGGAGTTTGGGGAGGCTGCAGGACCGAGTGGAACAGCTTTCAATTATCACGAGCCTCAGACAGGGTAATGAAGATAGCATCCTGCTGAGCCACAGTCTCTACCAGCCAGGATGGGTTCCTGATGCAGGCAGCAGCCTGTGGTTTCTCTCCTGCCTGTCCTGCCTACACACAAGCCACATGCAGAGAGAAGCAGATAGGGAAGAGGACAAACTCCTTGAAGCAGAAGGAATGAGACAAATCTGCAGCAGCTGAGGATGTGGCTGCTGGGTGTCACGTTCTTGCTGGACGTGGGCATCAGTGGCTGTTGCCTGGACCATTAGGGCCAGGTGCCATGCCATGCTGGAAGCACTCATGCACAGCTCTCCTTGGAAGTCTCACCTTGGAAAGCAACAGGGATCGCTGTCTCTGCTCCTGTTTTTATTTCTCCCAGCTCGGATGTAATAAACCAGAGCCCTGGAGCCAAGCTGCTTGGTTGTCTGAGTACACTGGCCCCAACACCGTCCCCTGTCAGAGGATAGTGGGACAAGGACCCATTTGCACATCCTCATCACAGTCACGTCTTGTCTTCTTGCTTGTGCTCCTCCCAGAACCCTCATTTGCAATTTTCACATGTTTCTGTTCTGTCTCCCTGGACCATAAATCATACCCCCAAGAAAAGCAAGCAGGGCTGACAGAAGACATCAGCAATAAGCCAGACGAGACAAGAGACACCATGGCAGCAGAAAACAGGACAGTGCTTTAATAATAGCATCTATTTTATTTATCACACCATCTAAAAGTTCTCGCAGTCTGTGTCTCAATACGCTGTGCCAGGGGACAGGAGGGACAGCTGGAATGTAATAAGAGCTGACCTGAGCTGTTGTGGAGAGCTTAAACAAAAGACAACCAGGAAAGAACACAAATGTTTAAAAATAGTCTCAATAATACAGTTCTTCTGGTCTGCTCTTGTCTTTCTCAAATCTTCCGTGGCTGATAACACACTGGTCCAACACCACCACTGGGTCTGTCTCCCCACTTGGGACTATTTGGGATGGGGTTATTGGGTTCTCTGTTATACCCAATATTATTATTTGCACCAGGGCCAAATGAGTGTGAAACTCCACCACCGTGATCGAGGGTGCCTGGGAGGAGATGACAACCCCAAGTGCCTTGTGATGGATGACTCCTCAGACTTACAAAGCTTCCTGGAAGGACACGTCATGTGCCATCCTAGATGCACTTGTCCAAAGCGTTGTCCTTCCTCAAGCTGCGCCACTGCCCAGCACACAGCAAAGTGGAACAGGACCTTCTAAATATAGAGGAGTTTATTGGCTGCAAGAGGTGAAAATATCCTGGATCCATTTATCTTTGCAAGGGAGCACCATGGGGATTTCATAATTAAACTGTGCACATCCAGTTGCTATGGAGTTTCTACCAGTCCTGTATCCACCATCCAGAGGAAAATGGGTCAGCACAGCTTTCTGCAGTCACCGGTTCCCAAATCTGGTTCCTCTCTCATAGACCAATGTTTGAGCCCATCGTTTTGGCTGATGTGGCCACCATCTGCACTGGCAGCCAGGCTTGGTGCAGAGCAGGGACCTCACAGGTCAGCAGCATTTTGTAGTTTCCAGTTTCACATCCATAACGTGGCCAAGTCCACGGGAGTCTCCATCTCCACATCAATGTGGGCACCCTGAACTCAGAGCTCGCAAAGACCCCGTTAGAAAATCCGGCTTAATTTTTCACATCGTCAGCAGTGTTGGGTCCCAACTTTCAAAAACACAAGGAGAAATAAAACCGGCCTTGCTGAAGACCACAGAGCAGGCTGGTTGCTCGCTCTTTCATTTTCTGGCTGTAATATTCCAATTTTAGACTGGGATGTTCTTTCTGGACATAGCCTTTCTCTACTTATCTTAATTTTCCGTGAAAAAACAGTCAAGAGCCCTGCCACCCTGCCAGTGATTCTTTAGGAGAGTTGGCATTACAAATAAAATCCATCCCAGACACTTCCTTCAAACCGCTTTGGGAAATACACGTGTGTTCCTTGGTCACCTTTAACTAGGTTTATGTAAAAGGTCAGAGCAGCTGTGTCCTCCCTGGATCCAGGAGAGGAAAAGCCAAAATAGACAGCCAAGCAGCTGTCCTCAAGGTGGGTTTGACCTTATCAGATGTAGGCAATGTAGGAAAGCACATTAAAAAAATATCCCTGGTGCAATTAGGCAGATGCCTCTGAGATTGGGACAGTGAAAACTCCTGCTCAGCCAGCATGGGCCCGCGACGTGGGCTGGAGCAGCATCACCTCCAAAAATTGTCAAGTGATGGAAAAGCAGTGGGGTATGTGCATAGATTACGGATTTAATTATAATCTCCCAGCCCCCTGTTTGGAGCAGTCAGAGGGATACATTATTATTACTCATGTTCAGTGCAAGGACTTTCAGATTTTCTCCTTTTTAATCAGTCAAACCGCTGGAGATGATTAGTGCTTTGCTGTCTCAAAAACGTGGTCCTTGGCAGGAAAGTCCATCCCAGGAGTCGGCTGCATCAGCTCAATGCCTTCAGTGAGGAACAGCCACCTCCTCCCTGGCACAGCCATGGACACCAGCTTCTCCAGGGCAGCAGGATGGGACCAGTTCTGTCCCCCTGTGGGAGGGCAGGGGTGACTGAGGACCTTTATTTTACCCCCCCTCATTATTTTACCCTTGGGTCTTGTTGGCCTCAGAACAGAGGTGGCACCCTAAAAGCCCTAAGGAGCACTGCCTGCAGAGAGGAGATGTCAAGGGATTTATTTTCTCACAAACATCCTGAGCTCCTCCTCCCCCATGTGGTAATTTACAAACCTCAAAACAAATGGTTTGGATGTTTTGGAACACCTAAACTTTTATGCAAACACAACGAAGGCCTCTTTTGGGATATTAATGGGAAGAGCTCAAAGAGGAAAAGGGCCGTAAAAGTAATGATGCTTTTTTTTTTTTATGAAAAGGAGACACTTCCAAAGGGAAGAGGTGATGCTTGCACACATCCAATGGCCCTGGAGACTTGACCCAGCCTTGGCCACATGCTTGGGCTGGGAAAACAACGTTGAGCAATGACCAGCAGTTTGCAAAGCACAGGAAGATGCTGGGGGACAGGGCAGAGGAGCCCCCACAGCCCTAGCTCAAAGCTGCAACACTGCAGGAAAAAACCCTAAATAATTCCCAACCCCAAGTCTGAGCTTTTATTAACACACTCCTCCCTCCTGCTGCAAGACTGAGCCAGGATGTGACCACTTTCTGAGCAAAATGCAAAGTCCACTTAATGAGGCTTAATTAAAATGTAGAGACTGGTGCCTTCCTGCAGCTGCAGGCACGTGAGCTTTGCCATTAGTACCAGAGGGTGCTGGCAATTAAACAGCACTGGCAATTAGTTGTTTACTGTTTTTGTTGGACTTGCTGTTGTTTTTCACTCTCTTCTGAAAAGGGATGCAGACCCCACACAGCCTTTGATTGAGCTGGAAACTGGGCCCTGCTCCGAGTTAGATTTGGAGGGTTATCAAAGGCTTGATGTACCCAAGACATAGATGAACTGCAGGGAAAGAGAAAATTACCTAATTTTAATGTAAAAACTAATACTGCAACAAGAAAAAAACCCCACAATAAATCCCATTCTTTGATATTTTCCAAACAAAGGGGTAGTCCCAGAGGTGAGCTCCAGCCCTGTCGGAGAGGAGGAAAAGCATATTGTGCAACTCTGAGATTTTCCAGTGCTGTTGTGTGCTCCTGAGGTTATATCTTGTACATTTATTTATATGCCGGTGACTTAATTAGATGTTCTTTTGTCTCAAGTGGCAGCGAGATGAATCAGCACTCTCCATATGCGTGCAAGGTCTCTGCCCAGGACTAGCTCCAGGTAGCCCCATCCCTCCAAAAAGTCACTGCAGGGGATAGGGAGGGGGGCTCACCCCTCACCCAGGACCCCAGCCCAAGGCATTGGTCCAAAACCCCCAGTCCTGTGTTTTCCCAACACGCCTTTGACAGCGCTGCCACCAGCAAGGACATCCTTGTGTTATCAATTGTGTCTCAGGCTGAAGGAACCCAAGCCCCAGGGTGTCCCCAGGGACCATGAGCTCTCTCAGGGTGGGGATGTGAGTGGAGCTGGTCCTCCCTCTCCCTCCCTTCTCCTCTGAGGGACTCACCATAGATCATTTGGGAATGATGTTTCTACAAGCAGATGAAAAGGCTTCTTCTGATTAAGCCTTTTTTGGGTATTTTTTTGCCTTTGCTGGTTATCCTAGAAGAGAGGAGTGTCCCCCCCCCCCATCCCTCACATCAACCCTGCTCCCAAATCCTCCAGGGGATCACTCTCACCTTTCAGCACAAACAACGTGTCCTCAGAGGCAGCTGCAGAGAAGCTGCTCTTTGCAGAGCTGAGGTCATTTATCCAACACCCCATTAACAAACCCAGAGAAGCACCTGCAAAAGTAGAGGTGGGCGTGTGTGTCACCATCCTGCTCATTCCAAGCCAGCCTAGGGCAGGTCACAGCCTGCAAAACCACCCTAAGGACCTGGGGGAGATGAAGCCAGGAGGACATTTGGGTCCCCAGGGTTGCTGATCTGCTTCAGGACATGGGGGAACCCCAAGGGAGCCAAGGGAGCATCCTTGTCCCAGTGTGTGGGTAAAGCCCCCCCCCAGCATGTGCTGGTGTGGTTCCTGCAAAGGGGTCCCGAGTTCTACCCTGCTTTTTGTTGAACTGATTTTCTTTTCTTTTTCCCCCAGCAGAAGAACTGGTCTCTTGCTGTTTTACAAACCAAGCCCACACGGTCACGTTCAGAGTGATGCAAGTCTGGATTACAAACTTTTACACATTTCCCCCAGCCTCTGGCTTCATTTTTCATCAATGTTTTCGTGTAACGTTGCCAATACCGTGTTATAAAGAAAGCACATGACTCTCTCTGCCAGATGCCTGCACTCCAGCACGTTCCTTTACACCCAGCGAGTTCCTCGGGGCTCAGGAGAGGTGATGCCCACCCAATTCCTGCACCTGAAGTGGGTGCTGGTGCCCAGGGTTTTGGTGGAGGATGCAGGGATTCTTCCCATGTCTCTCTTGCTTTCTCTCGGGCAGGATTTTTTCCCTGGCAGATGGGAGTGGGCTGCAGCATTATTTGATTGCTCCCTATTTATGGCAGTCTCACAATATTCCGTTCAACCAGGGCAAGGAGCCATTTGCAAGGAGGTTGGACACATGAGTGGGAAGTCGTTTATGAGCCGCTTTTCTTCAGCCCAGTAATTATGCAAGAGGAGATGGGGTGTCCAATCTGGAGTACTGGGCTGGAGGTCTATCCTGCAGAGGTGGGGATGTTACAGGAGCAGGGAGAGCCCTGCCACCCCCCCAGCAGGGTCTGGTGGGACGTAGTGTCCTACCTGAGGATGGAGGTGACCAAGCACCCTGCTGTCCCCAGCCCAGGCGCCTGCATGGCTCGGCTCTCCTTGGGATTTTTCTGCTCCCATCTCCTCCTGGAGCCCCACTTGCTGCCAGGCTTTGCTCCTCCACACGCAGTTGGGTTTAGGGCTTGGACAAAGCCACTCTGCATCTGTATTTTCAGTGAGAAACTGGGATTTAGCAAGGAAAAATAAAGAAGAGCAAAAGCCTGGCTAATCGTGCATAGCCTGTGCTGCCTGTGGAACTCCCCTTAGAAACCAGCCTCCCTCGAGCAAACCACCCCCTTACAGAATTAAACAGTTCCCCAGGGCAAAAAGCTCCTAAACTAGTAAAAGAACAGCCCATGCTCCAGCAGAGGAGTAAATTCAATAGGAATGGGGTTTCCCAGGCCTCTGCATGGTTCTGGATGTCCCCTGCACCCCCAGTCTGGCCATTGATCCCCACTGCCCACGGGAGCAGCCCCAGCCCTGCCCAGAGGTGGTTGGGAGGGTTCAGCAGGGACTCACCTCGGGAGCTGGTGTCGGAGCAAACTTCTCCCTCTACCTGGGGCTGCTGGCGTTATTACTTCCACGGCAGAGACAATATGATTTATTGAAGCTTTTTTTTATTTCCCAGTGGTTCCTCCAGTGCTGTTATGTGTAGGGAAGATAAACTGTCTCATTATTGCCCTGATCTCTAATCATGTCACAGTTTCCGTTGCTCTGCGGTGACAGTGACATGTTGGCGATTCAGTCTGCTCTGATGGAGAGATAAAAACAAAAAGAGGGGAAAGAGGAAGGGGTGCAAATGCAAGTGTGATGCTAACCCCAAAATAACATGGTCCTGGCCATCCCTTGGAGACCAACACACCCATGCCTGATTCTGTGGTGTCACTGGAAGCAACACAATGGTAATGTAGATGTTATATGCATGCATGTAGGAAATTTGGGGGGTTCCAGGTGCATTGTGCACCCTCCCAGCTCTGTCTCCGAGAGTCCTGCATGCCTAGAGGGAAGGGAGATTGCTTACCCACGGGAGAGACCTCGGCTGCTCCTGGCATCCACCCCAGGAGGTCCCAAGCAAGGGCAGCACAGGCTTATAAGGGGTCCAGGAATCTTATTCCAGTTTGCAGAAGAAAAAAATAGGATTCTTTTATCCCTCTGCAGAGCAAGGCAATACATGGAAAGCAGGGAAAATAAGCCTTGAAACCAGCCATCCCCCTCAAAGCTAAAAGGGTGCTTACAGAGAGGCCTTTTACCTGCTCCAATGATGAATTCCCACATTTATAAGCCTGCTAATGGCACGCTGCCCTAACACTTCTGGTGCCTCTCAGCCCCGGGCAGGATTTTCCCTTTCCAGCAGCATCATCTCCTTGTGCTGGGGATGCTCTAGGGTGCGAGACGGGGCTGGGCACAACAGGGACACGGGCTGAGCATCACTGCAGGCTGGGAGCCACTGGTTGCAGGGTCTCTTCGTTACCTGCCTACAAGATGGCATTCGATATGTAGGGCAAAAGCTCCACAGCAAACACTTGGGGTTTTTTATGCCATCATTAAGCAAGGGAATAATATGACCAGCTGCTCTGAAAGAGACTGCTGGATTCATCAGCGAACAACAGAGAAGCCGTAATGATTAAACATATTAGATAGTGAAAGACAACAGAGGATTAATTTCAGCACTTAATTAGAGTACCTTTAATCTTCCCCTTCATCAGTATTTTCCTCCTCTTCCCTTCCCTAGTTTGTCCACATGTGCTTCCAGAGAGGATCCTTCAGGGAAGAGGGAGGTGTGAGATATGCCAATGTTTATTTTAACAGCTCCTTTTTTAGGGCTCTGCTGTGAACACGCTCCTCCTGTTGAACGGGCTTGTTGCTATGGGATAAAGTGATCCAAGTTCCTTGTTTTGTACTTTTTCTCCCTTCTGCTTCCATGCAGGTCTTGTTCCTTGCTGAAGGACACCTTAGGATGTTGTCCCCACACATGGGTGGCCCAGGCTGCATGGTCCCATGGGGTGTCCTTACCCTGCACCTCCATCTCCTTCCAGGGAATTAATTGGCTGCCACCAGTTTTATGCCCTCATGGAGTTTCAGCTGCAACTGGGCTGACACCAAAACCAGCTAAAAGCTGGTTATTCAGCACTGGAGCAGGCTGCCCAGGGAAGTGGTTGAGTCACCCACCATCTCTGGAGGTATTTAGAAGATGGGTAGAGATATGGTTTAGTGATGGTTTTTGTCAGAGTTAGGTTGATGGTTGGACTTGATGATCTGAAAGTCCAATTCCTATGATTCTATGATTCCAAAACCCACTGAGCAGGCAGAGCCCTGGCAGTTTCTGCAGCACTCTGGGACTCCTGCGAGGGTCAGGGCGGGTGTTTGACGTAACGGAGTACTCAGGGTATTGATTTAACAGATGGGAATTACAACATTAATGCTGCATTTAATGTTTAAAATGCAAAACCTCTTAGAGCAACGCTGTGGACTCCCGGGTCTGGTGGCAGGTCTGCAGCAGGTTTCCAGCAGCAGCAGCTACCGCCGTGTGCTTTCGGCAGAGCATTGCAGCTCCAAACACAGTCCATTAGACAGCATCACCCCCAGGACAGATTTCTTCCTGACCCTGAGCTGACAACCATGGTGTGCCCTGGTGCATGAGGGCTGACTGCCCTTCCGCAGGTTTTTCTCCCATCTGTTTTAACAGCAGAGGCTATTTTTATGCCGAAAGGCTGGAACGTTTTCCAGCTCTTTATCCCCAATTTGTGGCTGGCCAGGCTGGTGGGGCTGGGGTTCCTCACCCTGGATCCCAGCTGGGGATGGGCAGCACCAGGCTCATCACCGCTGTGATGAGGGGGAGCGGGAACATCTGGCAGCCACAGAGCAGCTTCTATTCGCTCGCATTATGATAACGCAGTAACGATGGCTGGTAATTAAAAGTCTGACAGTTTTTCCCGTGCAAAACACTGGTTTATTGAGTTCTTGAAAGAAAGCGTTACGGCTAAAATCTGGGCACAGAGCCCTGTTGCTTTACAACAGCTTCCCCTCCTCTGGCTTTACTGCGGCAGCGGCTTCTCTCCAAGCACCTGCTCTTGAGCAGTGAGTGTGTGGGTGCTTTGGGATGCTCGGCAGAAATTTGGGATCTCCTCAGGCAGAACCTGCCTTGTATTTCCTGACTCTGGACTCTTTCCCAGTGGGGTTGGGTCCTAAAAATTGTAGAGGAGAGCCAGCACCCAGCCCTGCATCCAGCAAGGATCAGGTGCTCAGACCTGGCTTGGTATCATCATCATCAGCTGTAGCAGAGGATTGCAGCCCTGTTTTGCTCCATTCACTGCAAGTCCCAAATGCCTCTGGCCACTGCTGCATCAGTGGTTTGTGCTGGTTCTTCCTGCTGTTTGAGGGGAAATGATAAGAAAGAAGGAAGGTGGAAGTTTGGAAACATTTCTCGGCTCCTGTCTGAGCTCTTCGATGCGCTGTGCTCTAGAGTGGTGTTTGCAAGAGGAAATCTTCCTTGAGAGCACAAATATTTGTGTGGGCCTCACCTTATACCTTTTCTTCATGCAAACTCCTCCTGGACTGCAGGACTCACCCAACTCTTGTTTCTCAAAGAGCTGTCTGAAGCCCAGCTCCCAGAGCCACCCCGTGTCCCCTGGATGGTCCCTCTCACCATGGCACTCCAGAAAGCCTGGACCAGAAAGACCAAGGAGGTCTCTCCTTCCATCCTTCCACCACAGCTGCTCCCAGCTCATCCCACGCTCATAATTGCTCATCCTGCCTGTCCTGCAAAGCCAAGCCAAGTGCATGGTGCCACCAGAGCATGTTCCCTGGACCTTGCTCCCGCAGCTGAGCACAGCAAACCTCCCAGTGCTCACCCCCAGGATCACTGGCAAATTCATACTCGGCTGTTAATTTAAAATCCCAGCACAGATACCGAGATTCACCCTTGTGGCTTCACATTGCAGAACTGCAATAAAACTTTAATTGAATGCCTCCTTCAGAAGGGGACCTCCCCGAGTTAATGTCAGCCCCTCTGAGTGACCCTTCGCAGCCACGGTATGTCTATTTTATTACGGCACGCCACGGCCAATTTGATGGGGAAAGGAGACTGCTCAGGCCACAGAGAGGAAACGCTTTAACACTCATTCAAAGTGACAGTGCCCCAGTGCAATATGACTGGTAAATGCTAAATTGCCACAGATGGCAGATTTATGTTTCCTTTTCCCAAGGTCCCCTGCCTGCGTTGCTGGGGGCTCGCTACATGTGCTTGAGGAAGGACCCACGTTGCTGCTGCAGGTGCCAATCTGCCTGGAGACACCTTTTTTTTTTTGCTAGCCGGGTGCTCAGAAAGTGAAAAAATGGGCAAGTATGCACAGGAGGGCATGAAAAAAAAAGATCCTGGAAGTGATGAGGTCTTTAAAAGCCAGATCAAAACAGCCAGAGGGAGGGTGAGGAAGAGCTCAGCCCTCGTCTGTGGAGAGGGAGCTGATTCACTGCAAAGCAGCCCCAAAGCTGGGAGGATGCTGAGGACCAGGAGGGAGCAACAGCCTAAGGACAAACGCAGTGACACAGGGGCCAAAGGTGGCCCTGAGCCCCTGCCTGGGTGTCAGGCGGTGGGCTGGGTTCTGCTCTCTGTCCCAGACCAAAACTGTTCCTCAGGATCATTTCTTCCTCCTTTTGGAGGACAGCAAAGCCAGGAAGCCACCGGTGCCCAGAGTGGCCACGGCTGCCTGCGCAGCGAGTTCCTTATGTAAGCGCTCCTTTGCATTCCTCTTTTCGTGCTTTTTTTGGTTTTGTTTGACAGATTTGCTTAAAAAACAGCGTGGGAATACAAATGACATGTTCAATACAGATCAGCTCATGGCTTTACAACATCCCAAAGAACATAAGTACCATATTATCACAAGTCCTCGGCGCGGGCTGAGAACAAAAGCCCAGCGCAGGTGGCTTCGGCGCGGCACTGATTGCCACGGCTCGCACCGATCCCCCCTACACCTCTGCTGAGCACCAAAGCCACGTACCTCGATGATACGTGTCCTCCTGTGACGGTTACACAACAGCCTCTTAATGGCCATGAATGGCCTGGCAGACCCGAGGAATATTTTGCAGGAGGAAGAAGCTGCTTGGGGTTATTAAAGCTCCAGGCGCTGGTGCCTGTTCTGCTGCAGAAAACCTGCATCACTCCTTTAACTCATCGGATGCGATGGGAAGATCATAGAATGGTTAGAGTTGGAAGGGACCTTAAAGATCATCCAGTTCCAACACCCCACCAGACCAGGTTATCCAATCTAAATCTCCCCTTTTTCAATCTAAAACCATTACCCCTCGTCCTATCACTACGCTCCTCGATAAAGAGTCCCTCCCCATCTCTCCTGTAGCCCCTTCAGATATTGGAAGGCTGCTATGAGGTCTCCCTGGAGCCTTCTCTTCTCCAGGCTGAACAACCCCAACTCTCTCAGCCTGTTTTCATAGGAGAGGTGCTCCAGCCCTCCGATAATTTTTGTGTCCCTCTGGACCCATTCCAACAGCTCCATGTCCTTCCTGTGTTGAGGACTGTAAAGCTGGATGCAGCACTCCAGGTGGGGACCCTTTTTTAAGAGGTCTTAAGCAAATCATTTAATCCCTCTCCAGGTTGAGGGAAACATTGGTGCTCCCCTCGCTTCATGCTGACTGTTGATTTTAGGAAAAAACAAGCCCTGGGCTTGCCAATTGACCACCCATCTCCCCATTTTTTTGGCCACCACAGTAGATCAGACATTAGACACATCCAAGGAACCCAGCCCCATGCTTCATAGAAGAGACCTATTTTTCTTCTATGTTCCTATCTAATAGCTGCACTCCTCCAGCTAACAGCTTGCGCAATACAGGGAATATAATCCATGCCCATCTGGTTTTTATTTATTCGTGATGGGCCTGATCCTGCAATGTTGGGAGGAGCTGAGCCCTGCTAACTCCTTTCCTCCTCCTCCAAAAACAGAGGGTCTTGGCACCTACCATCATCTGGTGGGAACGTATCCAGGGTAAATTAATATAAAGAGGGATGTGTACATTTGTTTTTACAGTGCTGTAAAAGTGGAGTTATTAAGAAATCAGCCCATAATTGCCCTCTTAATGATTCTTACTCTTCTGCATTCATTCAGAGAGAGTCATCTCTATTGTGTCAGGTATAAAAAGAGCAGCTTCATTGACATAGTTTATGACTTTATTAAAACCAAGGATTTTATATTAATAACTATGGGCTCCTCAGCTATATTTCCCTAGTGAAGGAAATGTGTGTATTGGTGTAGGTCCAAGGCAATTTGTAAACACAGAGTATTAAAAGGCTCAACAATTCTAAAAAGTTTTAATTGGAAACTCAACAAATTGCTTTGCAACATCTTAATGCTTCAATATGGAGCTCTCAGATAATGAGGAGCTAATTAAGGGGCCAGGATTCATTTTTTTATGATAACTGTCTCCATATGGGCTCTACATTCAGCGCTTGCAGAACTAATGAAGGTCAGAGAAGTAACAGCAAAGGAAGAAAGGAAAATTTTTAGCTCTCGGTGTTGTGATGATGCTAAGCAACAGCCAGTATTTCTGCCTGGGTTTTAGGCCAGGTGCTGAGCGAGCTTCATTTAATTCACTGGGACAGTCCGTAAGCGCTATCGCAGCTCTGAGCTGCATTTCAGAGCCCACTGAGGCTCCCCATGGGCTTTCCCACCAGTGGGGGATGGATGAGCCTTATTTCCCCTATCTCAGCCCCAAAAGCCAGGCCCTCCCTTCACACAAACCCAGTCACACACCTTGGAGAATAACAGCAATGTCACGGTGAGGAGGTGCAGGGACAGACACACAGCCAGGCTGTCCAGAGGCATGTAGCCACATCCATGTCCTACTGTGCCCAAAAGCAGGGCAAGCATCCTCTGGGGTGGGCAGGAAGGCTCCAGGGAAGTGGGTGGTCTCAGAGCAAAGGATAGAAAAGGACCATGGGTTGGTGAACTGCAAGAACCAGAGCAAACCCCATCAGACACCCCAGTCATCCCAAGGCAGGTATGAACCAGCTGACTCACAAATCTCGCTCCGTTACAGAATCACAGAATCTTCACGGTTGGAAGGGACCTTTGAGATCATCGAGTCCAACCACAAAGGATGAAGCACAGCAATGTCATGACATACAAAATTAAATCTGTACAATTACTAGCTCAGCCACAGGGCTGGGACTCGTCACAGCTGGTGGAGCTGTAGCAGAACCTGGCTTCTGCGTCGAACTGAAACCCTCACAATTACATAGTATAGTGCTTTCAAATTAATCCCTTATAAAATATTAACAACACATAAACCCACATACGAAAGCATGGTCAGATGTTTCTCTGAAGTAACTCGCTGACTCCCGTGACTAAATTTGGACCAGCCTCGTGCACCAAATAATTAAGTCATAGGCTATAGAAAGCAATCCTCTGGGACGTACTTGTCTTTGAATGGCTCATCCACTTGAAAAGTAATACATACCATTAAGTATATGACCATATGGCATCCATTTATAGAATATTGCACTACAGGCAAATAGGACAAAGGTACGCCCCTTAAAGCACTTTGCTCATCTCATTAACTTTGGGTACATGTTACAGAAAAGCTTCTCTGTCTTTGTTGCGTTCAAGGACATTTTGTGCTGTTGAGTCTTGTCTTAAACGAATTGCACTAGGAAAATTAGAATCTAAATGTAGCTGTGCCCTAAAGCAAACAGCATTATTTTGCCTTTCTGTAATTCAATTTATTTTTGCAGATCAATGTTTTGAAGCAAACGTGTTCTTTTGTCCTCAAATCTTGCCTAATGACAGAGCTTACTTTGGGTAATTTGGCACAAGGCGGTGCTTCGGTGCGACGGCGCGCCTGGCCGGGCTGCTGGCACATTGGGGTGGTGCCCTGCCATGTGCTGCATCTACCTGAAACATCTCCCCAAAAAACGGGCAGATTGGCTGGGATGATCTCCGTGACCACCTGCGGAGGTCTCAGAGAGGAACCGTCTGGTGCTTGGGGCCATCAGCAGAGCTCCACGGCTGGCGAGCGGGAGGGAAAGGAGAGAATGCAAAACCCAGCTGCCGGGACAATAATCTGCACCGAAAAGCAATTTGGCGTGTCGTGCAGCTGACAACAGCCATGATTCAAAACTCAAGCAAGATGTGCAGGGAGAATCACGCTGATGTGCCTGAACGGGGTCGCTTGGCTGCGAAAGCCCAGCCCCTCCTGTAGCCACCAGCATCCCTCCCGCTGATTGCAGCCATCCCTGGATCCAGCTCTAAATCTTACAAAAACAACATGCCCCCCTTAAATGAATTTGCACTGAAGCGACGCATTAATTAAATAGAAATGACTGCAGGTGCCTCGCAGCTTTTTGGCTCAACAGATTTCTCTTGTGCGCTGAAGATCAATACTGCTGCCAATTACACCCTGGGTGTCTAGCCCCCTTTTTTCGCTTCTTGGAGGGAAACCCACTGCTAAATATCAAAGATCTCCACAAACCTGGCAATCCAGAGCCTTGGAAATATGGTCTGTAGCTCAGAAACGAGTCCTCAGAGAGCTGTCCCCATTCTGGATGCAGCCAGCATTTCCATACGAGCAGTAGTGCTGACACAGGGCAGCAGCATCTCAAACCTGTGTAACCAGCTCGAGTATCTGCATGTGGAGGATTGTTTGTTGCTTGTGGTTTAATCCAGCTCTGGGAAACCACATTACACCACTTTTTTTTTTTTCTTTCCCCTCCTGCTGAAGAGCCCAGCAGGGACCTTCTGCTAAGGCCGAGAGGTTGAAATCCATATGTGCAATTTGCAGCAGTCGCCAATTGCTTATATTCAATTTCCTGACCTCAGTGATCCACGCTCCTTCCGAGGGCCCTAATGCATCCATCTGCCGAGCTCAAAGGCTGAACCTCATCAGTGAATATAGCTGTTCACATACCACTTGGCTGAAAAGCCCTCATGCCTGGTGGTGCTAAACACCATCACCTGCTTCTCAGTTTGGGAAGGAGGCGACAACGATTTAACGACTCCAGAGCAAGCCCTTTGCAGCTTCCATGGGTACCAGGCAGCCCAGCTGCCCACCAGATCCAGCTCAGTGGGGGCCTTGGGAGGGAAGTGAAGGCAGGATGGGTCCTGTCATAGAACCATGGAATGGTTTGGGTTGGAAGGGACCTTAAAGATCACCCAGTGCCACCCCCTGCCCTGGGCAGGGACACCTCCCACCAGACCAGGTTGCTCCAAGCCCCCTCCAACCTTCCCTTGAACCCCTTCAGGGATGGGGCAGCCACAGCTTCTCTGGGCAACCTGTTCCAGTGCCTCACCACCCTCACAGCAAAGAATTTCTTCCTAATATGTCATCTAAATCTCCCCTCTTTCAGTTTAAAACTGGTACCCCTTGTCCTGTGGCTCCACTCCCTGATAGAATCCCTCCCTTAGTCACTTGTAGAGAGCAGACAATAAACAAAGCAGGGAAGTCTCCTAATATTTTTATTGTTCCTTAGATAACTGTGGATAGTACAAAGTTTTCCTCTTAAAAAAAATTAATTACTTTCACACTTCCATAAACAGGGCTTCCCGTGGGAATCTGACGCCACAGAATTTCCACAGAAGCTATTTCCAACCACCATAATGCTATGTAGATAGTATAACAGTAAGAGAATATTCTTGTAATTATCAACATGAAATTGGTTATCTGTGTATAAGGGTGAACACTGATCTTTTTTTTTCTTTTTAGAAACAAAACCATCATTTATTAATCCAAACTACATCATTGCATTTACAACATTCATTGCATAAACTGGACATACAAAGTTTTGCCACCTCTGGTAAATAACAGACATACATTATACAATATATTTGCTGAATACATAAGTTCAAACAATATGGGTACAACAACTTGTTCATAATACATACTTAAACCATCGTGTTTAATAGTTACTAAGACACAGATCCATGAGCTACTTCGGGTCTCAGCACAGTTAATCTAAGTGACAAGAACACAGTTGAGAGACAGTAGCTGCAATGGAAGGCGAAGAAAAACTAACCTGTGATAGGTCTTGTTCAGACAGCGAGAACTCCTCACGGGTCAGCTTGTTCTGCTTAGAAATACAAATCACACATCCATCACAGCTGACCGGGATGTCGGGAAAAATGTCCATGCAACCCACAGACAGAAGAGAGCGAGTCTCCCAAGGATAAACTTTCAACAGTCATTGCCTTACTTCTTTAGGATGTACTCTAGGTTTGCTATCGGAACAGAAACAAAACAAAACCCCAAACTTAAGTGGTTCTTTAAGTGCAGTTCCAGCTGCAAGTACATGGTTACTCATGAGTCTATAACACAGGGCCAGACTTCTAGAAATGTAGAGGTAATGCTGATCTGTCAGGTTTATGCTGAATAATCCTCCATGATGTTGGTCTTAATTTTGGCAGCTGTTTATATATTTACTTATTTAAAGTGTGTTTCCTTGATATTAGTTTGTGGTCTTTTTTAAATTCATTTCTCCCTTTTTTCCCTTTTTTTTTTTTCCCTCTAAATCAGTTTCTAAACAAGGATGGACTACAACTCGTCAGACCTGATGACGTGGAAGAGGGTGACATTGTAAAGTATTTGGTGCCCGTTGTTCCAGGCATAGAGGGCCCGATCCTTGGGGTTGTAGTCCAACATGGAAATGTGCGAGTACTTGTTTTGGAAGGGGATGTCGATGTACTCGTAGGTGGAGGCGTTGGTCTGGTAGGCATAGTGGACCTTGGTGCCTCCTGAGTAGCCGTTGGTGACGTAGAGGGTGCCGCAGATGATGAAGGCCTCCCCGGCGCTGCGTTTTGGGTAGCTGGTGTTCCAGGTCTGGAGGCTCTGCAGGGTGTTGGGGTCCAACTTGCTGATGACGATGTTGCCCGCGTTCTGGTTGGTGGCGTAGACGGCCCACAGCCCGTTCTCATCCACCATGAGGTCAATGTCCGAGTGGCCACCCCAGGCGTAGTGGTACATGTTGTTGTAGCCGGCATAATCCAGGCTGCGTGTCTTGAGAATGGTCTCTGTTTTCAAGTCAAACCTGATAATTATGTGGCTTTGGTATTTATTGAAATAGATAGAGCCATTGTAGACCACTTGACCGGTGCCCGACCACGGGTGAGGGAGACGGTGAGAGGTAAAATTGTCAGTATTCATGAAATCTGCCATGGATTTATATTCACGGACGAAGCGGTTGTTGTGGTAGCTGTCCATGTACCAGACCTGGGCGAGCAACAGAAACACGTGGGGTTAGAAAACAGCAGAGACCCAGCTGAGCCCTTCACACATCATCCTAGAAACTGAGCTGGGAGTGAAATCCAGAGCAAGGAATCCAACCCGCTGGAAAATGATGTGTTCCAATACCTGCTACCTATGCCCAGAAATAAACCCAATTTTTGGACCCCCAAATCAGCCAAGAAATCAATTGAACAGCAAAGATTTCCTGGGGGGTAACCTGCTATTTCTGCAGGAACCTGGGACCTGAAGAGGTTCCCTGGGAGCGCTGTGTGATGGACATTGTCCTTCCAGAGGGCAATTACCATCTTTTCCCCTGGCTAAACCCAGCACATTATGTTGATGCTGCTTATGTTTCCCGTAAGCCCTGTCATGGTAGCACTCGGTGAATGACAGCAGCTGCTGCACAGAACTCCATTAATTTGGCATGCAGAAGTGAGGGATGCAATCGCTCATTGTCAAAGAAATTCAGGCAAAGTCCATATTGGTTTTAAAATCACACACTTCTGCATCAAAAGCTGAAACCAAGGCCGCTAAAATATGAGAGACAAAGACATCAAAATCTCGCTATCGGTGGATGGGGGAGAGGTTTCAGATCATCATTTAAGTGCTACTTCACTAGGGACACTGTCTAGACTCCGTAAAAAAAAAAGCTTTTGTCATATGAAACCAATTCGGAGGCAAATGACAAAGCTGTGCAGTTAATACCAAGGAGAAATATCCATCCAGTGAGTGACATTCCATATGCAGTTGCTGCCTAAAAATAAGATAGCTGCTTTCTCTGGAAACTCTTCAGGAAAGAGGAAAAAAGTAAATTAAAATAGCAAGAGGGAAGCCTTTAAGGGCGCAGATTTGGGTAACGCTGTAGTGCAAACTTCTTGTGCTAAATCTGATGGTACTGTCTCTGCAATATGGTTGTCCCTGGGGTCCCTCAGGAGAGAAGACACACGTTTCCACATGGTGTGTGCACATAAACTGCTTTTGGCTGCTGGATTTGCAAGGCTGAGCAAAAACTTTGTGGGGAACTTCAAGCCCTCCATCGTGACCTCCCTGGGAACACTGCAGAGGTGGAGAACGGACGTGTGGCAGATGGCCCTGACCTTCACACCTCCACTGTGGGCTTGAGGGTGGCTGCAAAAGCACCAGGGAAAAACACGTCCCTGTGTCCAAGACAGAGAAGAGCCTGCAGCCTGGGAAAGCTTTTGCCGTCAGACCTGGTGCTGGAGAGCATTCCTCACCTAATTAAATGCCCACCTTCAACTAAACCAGCTGGGGAAATTACAAAAAAAACAAAAACCAAACCCCAGAAAAACAATTGTCTCTGTGCTGCTCCCATTTCACTCTTTGGTATTAAAAAATTACAGATGCCAATGCATTGTGGTCAGTTTTTAGAGAGACAAAGAGAAGCCCAGAAGAGCAGAACGCCACAGCATCACGCTGGGGCTGCAAGGTGCCAGGACCCACCAGCATTTGGAGCTTTGGAGCAGCAGAGCTTGATGGAGAGCACCGTCCCATCACACCGGCTGGCTTTGAGCAACCTCCTCCTGCCCATCCCCGTCAATCCACTCACTGCCTCACCCTGGGCTGCTCCCGCGGGACCCCCAGTTTCCCCCAGTTGTGTTCAGTGATTTCATGACACAAACAAATGACCACCCAAACCACCAAACACCTCCTGGGGCTTGGTGACATAAGGTGCGTATGATAAACTGGCCATCTCTCCCCATCCTGTTCCCCACTCTGCTGGGCAGCTCATTAAGTTCACTTAATTGTGTGTTTCTAATAAAATTCACAGTAGATTTATGTATTATATACACATCCACACTTGTGAAGCTTGAGCTACCGTCCAGAGAAAACTGGTTGTCTACTCTCACGACAAAAATACACTGCAGAAAAAGGCAAGGGTAATAAAAATATTAAAAAATACTGGTTTGAGACAAAACTCTCTGAAGATATGGAAAGATCTTTAGCATTTGATCAACCAGCTTCAGCTGCAACAGACCTGACTCTTCCCTCACAGATGTATAAATCATCTTAGCGCCAAGGGATGCAGCAAACACAGCCTGAAGGGGACAAATCTGTCCCCTCTCTTGAGCAAAACAAGATGTGATGTGGGTAAAGACTTCTCATCTCACTCCATGATTAAGATCTTATTGGGGCTACAGGTGAAATTTTGTTTAACAACTGTAGAATACGGAGGTGGTGTATTGGGAAACCAGTGCCAACCAGTTGGCTGCTGGAGGGAAAGAGCCTGACATCTCAAGTCACTGCAGCTTCATTGCTGCACATCCATGGGCCAGTGGAGTCACCCCCAGGGATGGCTTCTCCGGAGCATCCCTCATCCTCTCTCAGCTACAGAAAACTGATCACGGGGCAAAACTCTCAAAATAGCTGCCACGATACAGCCCTTGCTGGTGCCTTCGTCCTTTGATGAAGGATGCTGCATGCAGGAGGGAATTACCACACAGCCAAGCTCTGTGGTTTTTGTTTTGTTTTGCTGCCTGCAAATCCTCAGCAAACACTTGAGATATTTTCCATTCCATCAGTCATGGGAAGCCTGGATTGATTTTCAGCCAGTTATTGGCCTCCTACCTCCTTGGGATCAAAATTGAATGGTCTGAATGGAAAAAAAAAAAAAGACCAAAACAAAGCAAAACAAATCTCTCTCTGGCTGCAGTCAGTTAATTCCTCACAACAAGGATGGAGGACAAATGCAGTCGGATGAAGTTACTGGAGGCACTGGCAGTAGAAGAGCAGCAAGGACTGGGACCACAGACCCCTCTGCTCAGCCCCAGATCCCTCCTGGCCCCCAAACCCAGATGAGAAACCCAATATTTGAATTTTCCCTACAGAGCTTGAGTTGGAACTTCTGAGATCATGCACGCTCACTGCAGTGAGCTTCACCTGCCCTGCTCAGCCCCCTCCTCATCCTCCCTCCCTGCGGGATCCTCCGCCCCCTCCCGCTGCAGAGGAGCTCAGCAGAGCCCCCTGAGATGAATTAGAACCTTCCCCAGGTTTCACAGGGCTTTGGTGCTTGCATGTAATGGGTCTTCAGAGACCTCAGCCGCGTGGGTGGAGGTGGGAACCCAGGAACGACGCTGTCGCGGTCTTACCTTGTTCTCTCCCTCGGGAGCGAGAGGGTCCGTCATCCACGATCCGAACCTGGACCCCGAGGTTTTAATTGTGATCGGGTCACTTATTCCCGTCAGCTTGCCACAAGCTGAAAGAGAGTGCAAGGCTGGTGAGCACCCCATCACACCCCCACCACCTCCTGTGGCCGTGGGGCTTCGCCAGCCAGCCCTGACGCCCCGATGAGGGGCACCAGAGCCAGCCACCACCCACACCGCTCTCCCCCCCGCTGATGGGCAGCTCTGGTTTTCTTTAATTAGAGGTAATTAGGCCGGGGAACAACTGTCGGCTGCTTTTGTTTGTTTTGTGCCTCTTAATAACAATTCTCCTTATCACGCTGCCCCCAAGAAAACAAGCTTGGAACAGAAAATGAGCAGAGTGAGCCGGGGTCGAGCAGCCAGGTGGAGGAATTAGCTGAGCAGCTCTGCTCGTTTCTGCTGTAACAGAGAGGGTGCAGCCAAGATAAAAAGACAGACGTGTCTACTCCAGCCCTGCTGGAAAAGTGCATTTGTTACAGGTTATGCAAAACAAAAAAAAAAAAAAAAAAAAAGACAAAGTGGGAAATTATATGCAATATAAATCTCTTCCTTGCAAAAAACATTTACTGGCTTCTACCAGCCACCAGACACTAATGAATTCACCAACCTCCAGCTCCGGGAGAGGAACCCAACCACGGCAGGAGGTGGGGTGTCCCAAGGGTCCCCTGGGAGCCCCCCCGGGAATCCTGCCCAGACTCAGCACCACCACGACAGGGACCTGCACCCGTGCAGCGCTACCAGCTAGGTTTTAAAGCATATTTAGGAGCTCCACACTGTTCATTTCATGCCATTGATTCCATGTCAACACATTTGCAAGCCCAGCTAAGTGCCTGGCTGTGTTTTTAAGCCCTGAACACCAGATGAAGCAGTGGCAACTCTCTCCCCAACTCCCTGCACTGGCAGCTTGTCCCCTTCCATGGTTGTTTCCCCTGACACTGAACCCAGCATCCCCCCAGGGCTGGGGATGCAGCTGAGAGCCCACAGAGGTGCTGCTGAAACCCGTGTGGAGCTCTGCCAGCCCAGGACAAGGTCCTTCTGCTCAAAATCACTGACTAGAATCAGAGAATCATAGAATAGTTTGGGTTGGAAAGGACCTTTAAAGACCACTGAGTCCAACTTGCCTGAGTACAGACATTTTCAACTAGATCAGGTTGCTCAGATCTTTGTCCAACCTGACCTGGAATGTTTCCAGCACGTACACTCTGCAATATCTCTGAGCTGCCTCTCTCCTTAGTCTGGTCTCACCTGCCCTGTATATTCCTGACTACGGCCATGGGACACATCCACCTACCTCAGCTCTGAGCAAAGGGGTCACCTTAGCCCAGGGCATAAAATTGATGAAGATATTCTTGATATGCACCAGCATGACATGGGCAGAGGGAGCATCCTTCTTCCCACAGCCTTCAGACAACAAACAGATAAAGAGAGATCCCACCAAGAAGCAGAGAGCTTCTCTGGCCTCACTGAGACACGAGGTCTGGAATTTGCCTGATGCATTCAAACCCTCTCAGCTCAGGAGAGCAAGGTATCGACAAAGGGATGCAACGGGTTAAAATAATAAATCCTTAATGTCTTGCAAATTCCCCTTGCAGAGGACCAGCCTTCCTCTAATCACAGATCTGCTCAGCGCTGCCTTCTGTTATCGCAGCCCTACATTGCTGTCACTTTATCTCCTTCCTTCCATTTCCCTGGAGAGAAAGGTTGTATAAAAGCCCATTGATTAAAAAAAAAAGGTAAAAAAACAGAAAAGCAGCAGCAGCTGATAAGGGTAAACCAGTGTTGTTTGCAAGTGTTGAGGCTGCATCACATACACATTTAGCTGGAGGCACATTCACAACAGCTCTTCAGCAATGCAAAAGGGTTGCTCTTACACAGGGCAAAGTATTTTCTTTCTTGGTGTAAATCTATCAAAGGCCTTCAGATGCTGGGGGGAAAGTTTAAAATGGATCCTTTAAGGCCCTTAGTGAGCTGGCTCCCTGCACGTCTCATGGGTTTTCTACCCAGGGATGGACAACTACAGCCTCTGTGACCCTCATTCATCTGTTCCTCATGAGACCCGAGCCATGCTCCAAACACCATCAGGTTTTTCCCCATTTCTGTGGGGCTGGCAATCAGTAAAAGCAGGAAGATTTACTCTACTGGGGGTAGAGGGGACTCTTGTCATCTACTGCTTCCCTTGGACATGTCACAGCTTTACTCAGAGCAGCAGCTCACAAGACAGGATTCTTGTGACTCCCTCCACTCCAGCCCAAAGCAGCAGCTCCAAAGCACCCACCAGTCTCACCAGTGCTCTCCTCTGTGGGTGAGGAGCTGAGCGTGGGGTGGTGGGTTGGGAGCAGAGCTGGGGAGGGAGCCCAAGACACCCAAGTCCTCCCTTAATCAGACCCTACTGACTCTCACAGGGGAGTTTTTAAGCCCTGGCTGTGATTCCCTGAAAGCTGCTGCTTGATTGCCCAGAAAAGCCTCCCTGCAGCCCTGAGCAGCCCAGCACCCATGGGTGCTGAGCCTTCCACAGCAAAACTGCTCTCCTGTTGGGATGGCAGGAGCGTGGGACACTGGGGGCATTTCAAGCCACTCAGGGACAAAGGTACAAGAGGAGAATATCACCTGGTGCTCATCCCTGAGCCCACGACACAGAGGAAGCCCATGAGAAGCCCCTTTTGGGACATGCTCAGAGGATCTGTTTTCACTCCAGTTTCCCCAGCACTATTCAGGCTCCTGGCCCGTGGGGACCGGTGTGTCCCTGTTCCTAGAAAACAGCCCAAATCAGCCTCTTCCCGAGCGACCCTCCAGGCTCACCCAGCCAACCGCCTCCGACCTCGGCAGAGCAGCACTGAAACACCACCTCCACGCACACAGCCCCTTCCTCCAGCCACACGAGGAATTTTCCAGCAGGAGAAGACACACTTTCCTCCAGCCAGTTAAACCGACTGCTACCATCCTCCCAGGACACTAACACCCCCGCTCCATATTTCTCCTAAAGCCCAGCCCACAAGTGATGGTTAGCGGCTCAGCAGCAATTCATCCACCAACGCAACCACCACGTTGACACCAGCACCATCTCCTCCTGGACTCAGTAGTTCTGCTGGGGCTCCTTCTTCTACAGCCCAGTGCCCTCCCTGCTGGGGCTTCCCAGGAAACCGAGGGCTGATCCCTATCCCACATCCCGGTCCCAGCCCTCCCCAGTGGGAATGGGGCTCCAGTGGTTGGGTTGTGCCCTGCCCTCGCTTCTATCCCCTATCCGGGAGCCCCCTCCATCCCAAAATCCAGCTGGGACAGGATGGCAGGGCTCTGTCCCCGTCTCTGCACTAGGATTGTGGGCTGGGATTTTGTGGAAGAGTCGGGGGAAGCTCATTCTATCAGGCAAACAGGAGCTGGCAGGGCACAGCCGAGTGAAATTCCCCCTCGAATCAAGAAGTGACAACCTCTCCGTTCCTCCAAGGCTCCTCTCTTAGGAACATTAATGGAAACGTTAAAATCCCTGTATAAATAGTGATCTTTAAGAGTGTAAACAGAATAACAGATTGAACGTGCCATCATTGATTTTTTTTTTTTTCCCTTCACACACATGCCAGGGTCAGGAAGCGTTTTCACTATTGATCCATCAATAACGCTTAGGAAGCCCAAAATGCAAAACAGGACCTTGTATAAGGAAAACGCTGCTGCCCTGTGGAGCATCAGTGCTTCCCGGGGGATGGGGAGAGGAGAACCAGGTGGGAACAGAGCACATCCCCTCCCCTTCCCTCCTCCCCTGGTGACTGCAGCAGGTCCCTGGTCCCATCCTGGGAGCTCTAAGCTGCACCCCGAGCTCTGGGAAGCGAACACCCACTGGGTGAGCGGCGTTGCTGGCCCACACAGGAGCAAATCTAAGCCGAAACATGCCACTTGAAACGTCAGTGAATCCCTCTGAGCAGGTAATTTGCAGCAAACAGCAATCCTCAGCAACCAGGCAGCAAAGTGCCTGGAAGGTTGTTATCCGAATTTAACTCAATTAACTACCATTTTCACTGGTTTACACTCCGGAGCGATAAACAACATTGGAAATTCAATCCGTGCTGTTTGCTGTTAAGTGACCAAATAAATCACCCTCCTGGGCGAGGAGGAAACGCTCCCGGGCGAACCCTTGTGAGACACTCAGCCTCCTCCTCCATGAGCACCCAGGGGTGCTGCAACACCCCGAGGCAGAGAAGCTGCCCTGACCCCCACGGTCACAGAGAGAAGAGGAGAAAGAAGGGGCACAGCCAAAAAGCCCAAATAAAACCTTGGAAAAATTGAAAAAATAAACCCCAAAAGTTTCTAGAAGATGTTGCCTGCAAGAGCTGGCCATCAGTCTTACCTGAGCTACTGGGTGGATGTCCCAGCTGGAGGACCTGAGCATGAGGGGGAATGCAATGAGCCAGGACCTGGCCCAGAGCAGAAGGAGCTAAGGGTCTAGGAGCTCTCCAAAATCTTTTTTTGGAGGCCTGAATGGTTTGTGAGTTACTTCCTAAAGTCAGCCCAGGGTCTGTGGGAGGATCATCACAGCTTCCCTGGCTCTGGTAGGTCATCCTGGGCTGGGCAGCTCCACCAAGGACAGCTGGAGAGGACCAGGATGGTTTTGTTTAAACAACCATCCCTGGGAAAAGCACTTCTACAGCCCAGACTTGAATCCAGGGTCCTGCTGCTGTTCCCTCTCCCTATCACACACAGCTCTTCCTCATCTTCAAGAGATGGGCTGAAGACTACGGATGAAGCCAGCGGATCCCTCCCTCTCATCTCACCCGTCTCTGCCTTTGGCAGAGGAGGAATGAGAAAAGCCATTCCCAGGACAGAGCTGTCCTGTGCTGGGGGTGTGGGGCTGCCGGGGGGGAGTGTGTGCAATGTGACCTTGGTCAACCAGATGCTCCTGGACCTGTTCTCCACCCTTTCTTATCTTACCCACCACAGGACTGTCATTCCCGAGATGTCCATATGGTCCCCAGGAGGTAACTCTCCAGGTATTAGGTATTGCTAACACAGAAAGCACCGAGTCATTACAATCTCAATCATTTCTGGCCCCATTAAGCTCTCGGGGTGAAATCCCAGTGGGTGAGGACATCCCTGTCATCCCCCAAACCCTGCTGCCTTCCCGAAGACTAGCACAGGAGAGGAGAGGAACCACAGAAAGTGATGGCACAACTCGCCTCAGCCCCTCCTGCCCCCCAACCAAACCTGGGCACAGCAGTGCTCGTTAATAAATGAGAAATCAGGCCCTGCCCTGGGGGGGGAGGGATGGGGGGGTGATACCTACTGCCTGGGCAGCCCCGGGGGGAACCTCACTGCACGCTCCTACTTGTGAGCATCCAGGTTTACACGGAAATTCACTCTCCCAGATTTCCAGCCAGAGGCAGCTGGTGAGGGATGTGGGAAGGGAGAGGGAAATACAGGGGAGGGAGCTGCTCGTGGAGGCATCTAGAAACAAACAAAAGCAATCCCACCAGCAGAGAGAGGAGAGAAACAAAGCGTTACCTTGGCCAAGGGTATAAAGTGCTCAGAAGAGATCTGATCCGCCGTGAAGTTACCTGAGAGTGTAATTTCATGTGTGCTACCAAAACAGACTGCAGAGCAGTTAATGTGTTTAGATTATCTCAATTGCTTAACGAGAAAGTCAATAATGTAAGTAGAAATTAAATCAAGCCAGAGCGAGGCCAACAAACCGGGGGGAGATCCCCCGCCGCCGCGGGGGGCAGTGCCCTCCTTCCCCCCTTCTCCACCCCCAGTTTGGGGTCAGACCCTGGGGTTTAGCTCCGGCTGTGTCTCCCCACAACGGACCCACCGGCTTTGGTTAATTAATACTCTCCGAACGAGATTCCAGATGAATCTCTGGGGTTTTTAGCACCGCTGGTTACTTGGCCTGATGGATGGAAAGGGGGGGGCTCCCTGGGGGAAGGGGAGACCCCAGTTCTTTGGGGAAGGGGAGAGCTGGGGAGGGTTGCCATCCTGCGCACGGCATCGTCCGGACCAAACCGCGAACCCGCCCCGTCATGCTCTTCTCAAGGGGGGATTTTGCAAGATGCAAAAGGGAAGGGGAAACAAAAAAAAAAACCACAAAAAAACCCCAAAAACCCAAAAGGGAAACCGAGTCACAGCCCACACACACACACACACACCTCCAAGGGGTGTGCAGAGACCTTTGCTGCTGCGCCAGGTCCAGCCAGGATGCGGGATCGGCCACGGATGCAGAAGCAAAAGGGGTGCATGTGTTTGCTTTGCATAAGCGATATTTGCCCGGGGGCAACACAGGCAGCATTTCCCTGCATTTCACCCACTTTTCGCCACCCGCTTATGCAAACACTGCAAAAAAGTCACATGCCCAGCCCAGGGCCCGATCCTGAAGCATTTACACCTTGAGGAACATCGGTCACGGGAGTAATCCTCAGCAGGACTGCTCCTGGGATTAATGTTACTCAGAGCATAAATATTTACAGGATCAAACCCGGCTGTGCCAGCTCATCCCTTTCCAACCAGGCCAGGCCCGGGGAGGGGGCGGGGGGAGATGTCCAGCCTTAGCATCTCTGCCTCCAGACGGGATGGGTGGTTTGACATCGATGGTGTTTAGCCAGTGCCACCATGTTGGTCTGAGCCTACCTAATTTTTGCATGCATGCACGAAGCCTTTCTTCAAGATTTGACACTCTGTTCTGAAGCTCTTCGTAGTCATAGGCGCCAATCTCTTCCTGGAGTTCGTTTAGAACTGACGTCAGATTCTGGACCTCCTCTTTAAACTGCAATACCAATTTGGCATCGGCTTTGTACTCTTCCAACACTGGTATCAAAGGCCTAAGTTCCTCCATTTTCGCTTTTATTGCCTGCAAGGTTAAAATAAGCTTGGTTCAGTGCTATGCGTGCAAAAATCTGCAACACTCTGCCTTGACCTGGTTGCTTCCTACGTGAGTGCAATGTTCATAGCCCACAATTATTATCATTAAAATTATTTTAATTATTATTTTTGGTCCAAATGATGTATTGGAAAGAACATATTAAACAGGCTGCAGAACACCAAAATATTTGGGAAAGGCCTTTATTTGTCATTTTTAGAATGCAACATCTTAGGGTTACATGCTTCAGATCACATACACAAAGAGTTCTTTTTTTTTTTTTTTCTTTCCAAAAAATAAAATAAAATAAGATATATATGCATTGACAAGGGTTTCAAACTATTCATGAAATGCATCTACAATTGCATGCAAAGGAAGATCTCGGTTGTGTGGTTCAAGGTTCCTTAGTGAGATATGGTGCTAATTTGGAAAATAATCAAAAAAATAAATGCATGGTGCAAAATGCTCTGTGGCCCTCTTTTCATGGTTACATGGGAGTGAACTGCTTCTTCAGTCACTGCAGCATTGAAAAAACTTGCTTTTAAGTTAGCCCTGTAAGCAAGAAAATGAAATACTGTTGAGGATCTAGCTCACTAACCTGCCTTATATAGATAGCCATTCATAGACAAATAACTCTTACGGAACTAAAGAGAAAAAAAACCAAAAAACAAAATAAAAAAGAAAACAAAACACAAGAGCTCCAAACCACTCACATTTTAATGCTGGCATTAGCAGAAACAAAATGCTGTGGCTGTTATTTAAAATGGTGCTTTGGCAGCAAATTAGACAAAAAATTCCTTACTGTTTTTAGGCATGCTCTAAAGAACATAAAAATCAAAGCTGTTATCAAATTTCTTTTGCAGAAACAAAGTTTTTTTTTTTTTTTAATTATTATTTTTAAATTCAATGAAGGCCTCGTTTAAAGGCACGGTATGCAGCATTTTGTTGAAGATGCTTTGCTCCAGCAGCTAATGAGTAAGACATAAATATGCATGCACCTACCCGTTAATGAAGCATGTGAGTATACACCGTATACCTGGTGCTGCTTAAACTATCACACAGTGGCCAAGGGCTGTGACATCTGGCTGCTGCTGCTGCTGCTGAAGCAGCTCGGGGGTGATGGGGATCAGAAATTGGTCCTCAGCCTCATTTCTTCCCTTCCCATCTCCCCTCCTATTTAAGTCAAGAAGCTTTCCCTCCTGCTGTTTTGCAGGAACGTGGGGAATATATTTGTTTTCTGATTTACTTGCACTTCCCGGTGCAAGCTCCCAGGCAGGCAATGGGGAGGATTAAACTCATTGAATGGAGGGAATAAAAGAAAAAAAAAAAAAGAAAAAAAAAAAAAGAAACTCATGCTTAAATCAGAAAGATGATCCTCACATCCAGATCACGGAGCTAAATTTAGGGTCCTGCGGTAACCAGAGATAGGGGGTGGAGGAGGTGGAGTTGGTGAAAAGTTTTAAGAACCTTCTTCCCAGCTTTTTATGATGTAATCTCGCTATTTCAGTATTTAATTTATCAATTCAAAGCTCCTGCTTTAAAACACCAGCCAGCTGGGCAGCTGCCTGAAAACGAGGAAGGGAATCAGCTGGGTGGCTGAGCCGAAACATCCCCAGATTTCACTAGAATTCCTGTCAATTTGTTTTTTCTATCTATTATTAATCCAAAGCATTACTAAAATTTAAGATTCCAAATATTGCTGACAGCCTCTTTTTTGGCAATTTCATTTGTTCTCAGTCGTGTTCTTGAAAGTTTGACCACTGCTCTCAACGACAGCTTCATTTAAAAGGCTGAGATCTTCACTTCTCATTGGTGTGACACCAGGACAAAACGGGTCTAATCCATCAGAAGGTGCTGGCGCTGCTGCCAACAACATTATTTCTAAATTGGACGTTTGTGCATCCTTGAGATGTGCAGTTTGCCAGCCCGAGGACAGCTGCAATAGTATTTTGGGTGTTTTTTTTTTGGGAGGGGTTTGATTTGTTTGATGGATTGCCCTGATGCTACAACCAGCCCCAGGAGGGCAGTGGTTTGGTGCCAGCCTCTGGGGTTTGCCACATTCTGCAGAAATGGGAATGGAGCCCCAGCTCCTGCTGTTTCTCAAGAAAATTGGGTTCTGGGCACGGTGTGGGGAAGGGTTGCCTGGCCCAGGAGGGAAATTTGGGTGGCCCTGACCTCAGCTGCCCCGGGGTCTCCCCTCTCATGGAGCAATCCTACCCTGCCCTGGTTGGGCCACCCAAGGAGGTTCATGGCGGAGATTTACGCTTTTACCCTATAGAAAAATGTACTGTGGCCAAGGATGTGATGCCACAACCCAGATCTGGCCATGCTTTGGACAGGATGGAACTCATGGGTGGCAACGACCAGTTAAACAGCTACGTGAGCTTCTGGGGAGCAGGGCCACCCCACGAAATCCCTGGCCACGGCTTCGTTAGTGGTTTGGAGAGAGGACATACCTTAAACTGCCTCGCCAGGTGCTGCTTGTGGCTTTCTTCCACTTGCTTAAATTTGGATTCCAGTCCCCTCATCTGGTTTTCCATCTTCTCGACGTACTGTAGGTCTCTCTGGGTCCGCCTGTCCAACACCTCTATCGACTGGGACATGTTTTGCACCTGTCAAACGAGAAGGGACTCGTTAAGAAGGTGCTTCCCCCACTCACACCCCGACGCCGGACGCTGACCTTGTCCTCCACAGCCAGCAAAGCTAAAGGGTAATCAGCCTGTGCATTATTTACCGGTTAATCAAGAGTATTACGTCCCTCGTGCTCTAAAACAGAGCAAATTGGTTTCATAAACATTTATTCTGCCGCGCTGCGGAGAATAATTTAACAATCACACATGCAAATAAGGGTTGTAGTCAAGGCTAAAAGGCGTCACTCTCGATGGCCTCTCTGAGAGGCTGGGGTGGCACCTGCCACCGCTCGAGGAGAGGCTCTTAAGCAGAGCAGAAGCACATCTGACTACCAGAAAGGCTTCTGCCGAGGTGCACATTATCACTTCTCCACGCACGCAAGTGACACTTACTGATTGCCTGAGTGCAAACTTTACTCCCAGCCAGTAAAACCTTCATTATCCCAACAGCCCGACTGTTTATACAGCAGCTGCCACAACAAACCCAGCTGCAAGAGAGGGCATCCCGGAGCTGGAAAGTGCTGTAGGGGGGGGGGGGCTGAGGTGTGTGTTGTCCTGGCCCCCCCCGGGTCCCTCCCTGCTCGGGAGGATGCGCCGCGTCGGCATCTTTTCTTGGTGCCGCATCCCCGGGCAGCGCCCATCTGGCCCCGCCGAAGGGATGATGCAAGAAGGGTTGGCTGGGCTCATGGTGAGAAAAAAAATAAGAGAGCTGCTGGCACTGAAGGTGTAAGGAGAGGAAGGGAAACGCTAGCAAGGCTGACCTGGTTTTGAAGGCTGGCTGCCATCCGATTTCTTAAGATATTCCCTTCTCCCATCTCTGAGAGGGGAAACGAAGCTCTGGCTCAAGCAGGCACCTCAGCACCTGTTTAGCATTAAGCAGTGGGTGTAATTTGCATGAAGTCTTTGCATCCGGGACGGTGGTGGTGTTCGTAGCAGGGTTGGTACCTCAGAGCCTCCTGCCCCAGCCATGCGACTGTCGGCACCGGGAGGGATGAGGCCTGTCTGCTGCGTCAGGGCCCCCGCTCACAGCATCCCGGGCCAAGTCTCCTCAGCTGTGGGTGTCTGAGCCAAAAACCCAAACCCCAGCCAGTACCGTCCCCGCAGATCCGCTCCCAAACACATCCCACAGCCTGTCCATGCTGCCATATCTTCTCCTGTCTCCGTCCGTCCTCGCCAAAGCCAGGGCAAGGAGGGAGAAGGAATGGTGCAAGCCCAACGTTGCCTCCAGCAAATGACACTGGGGCTGCTGTGACTTACCTCGAGTGACAGCGCGAGGTGGGGATGGTGGGGACACCCCCACGGCAGCCGGGTCTCGGGGGGCTACTTGCTGAAACCAGCATAGGTCAAAGGCCCAACTTTGGCGGCTGCATCTCCGAAGGGATCAAAACGCCCATTGCTCATGCACGATGACAAGAAGACTATTACAGGGAACTATTAAAAATGTATGGACAACCTGTATTTCAAAGGCCAACAGCCAGGAAACATTTTGTACAACCAGTAAAACCGCTCCGGGGGGGTCTCGTGGTCTCCCTCTGCAAAGGTGAAGCTATTTTCAGTCTCCGAGTCCCAACACATCACCCAGAGAGGAACCAGCACCCATCCTGACAGCCACCAAGGGCCTGCTCGGGGAGGTGTGAGGAGCAGGGAAGGGCAGAACAAGACCCTCTTGGTTGGAAGAAGAAAAGAGCAAACCTGAGCTCCCATTTAGCTGTGCCTCCCCCAGGGTACCTGAGCTCTCAGCGGACACGGTTGGGTGCTAATTTACCTGGGCTGGATGTGGAGGAGTTTGAAGACCTCTCTCCACCCTGAGGCAGGAGAAGTGAAGTCTTGGACAAGTATGACTGGTCCGCAGATATTTTTGACTCTGATAATACAGTCTATGCTGTACGTACACAGCAGGGTTGTTCCAATGGGTTGGAACAGGAATGACTTCTAGGGATCGTACCAAGTTGATCTTATTTTTTCCACTAATGCTTGCCCCCAATTAAAGGCCAAGCTGCAAGTAATTAGAAAAGAGCATTTCTGTAATGATGTGCTGCTATGTGACCCTGCAGGGGCTGAGCAAGGCTACAGGGGTGGGGTCCTTATGCTGCCTCTTGGATGGTGGGGAGGGAGAGCCAGACTCCGCTAGGAAATGAATCAGAGCATCTCGCTCAGGCTCCTGCTCTGAATCACCGCTGGAGGAGTCTGCCTCTCCCCTGACTGCAGAGGAAAGCAGCCTCCTCACATGTCTCTAAACCCAGACGCCTAAAATTAGCTGCTGTGCTATTTTGGGGAATTGGTTTTACAAGCCCAGACTCTTGCTATTTGTTGCCCATATTGTTTTCAACCGGGCAAGATCCTGGCCAGACTTGTAAAAAGTCAGCCTCCATCCTTCCTGATCTCTGCGTGCTTCACCAGCTGAAGATCTACTTGTTTTCCTTCATTAGCATATTAAGCCCTTGATCCAGCAAAGTACTTTGGCACATGATTAGATTTCAATGAGACTGTTCGTAGCTTAAACTTAAGCATGTACATAAGTGCTCTAATGAACCGAGACTGAAGGATACTGTCTCTCAAATTCCCTCAGCTTCATCCATTAACCACCATCCTCAAACATCAGCTAAAATGCTTTTTGCCTCCATCGGCAGAGCACGCGCTCTCAACGTGAAACCTCATTTTCCATCAAGCTAATGGGAGAGAGATACCTGCGATTGTCTTGGGGAAAAGAGTTAATTTTAGCATTTGAAATAGAAAATTGATGCAAACGAGATTTCCAGCGCTGTTCTTGTCACCTTCTTTGACACAGAGTTGTTTCAGAACTAAACCAGAGTAACAGAGAATCAATATTGGCCTGATGACCCTACTGAGATTTATACAGCCAAAGCCATGGTTTAAACCCTGCTCAGGCTTCCCTGTGGATCAGCCTTGGAAAGGGATGTTCTAAGATCATCTTTGGGGTTTGAACTGGGATGAATCTTCAGCTTTGGGAAGCTGGACAAACTGGTGGAGCAATAGCATGAGGCATCTTAAGGGAGATTTTCATGGTCTACAGGAAGAATTAGCAGAGATGGACTCAGCCGATGGAGCAGGACATGAGAAGTTCACCTCCTAAGGTCTGTAGAAGGCAAAGCGAAGGCTGAGAAGAGATGTCACTGTCCTCCCTACACACACCTCGGAGTGAATATCAAAGGAACAGAAAGAACTGTTTAATCTGGAAATCAGTGCTGGCAAAGAGTAAGAACTGGCAGGAAACCAAAAATGGTTTAACCATCAGAGGAGGAAGTCCTCCCGGATAACAGGGCCAGAAAAAAAAAAAAAAAAATCCGTTTGAAGATAAAACATAATCTGTTTATGAACAGGATTTAGGTGATGTCTTGGTCTGGATTCAGTCCAGGATCTGGACTCAGCACCTGACACATATAAGGCTGGAAGGACTCCGTGTGCTCCAGCCAAAGATGAGCTCAGACACCTCGGTGGCAAACCACGGGCTGAACAGTTTGTGCGGTGGCGAGCGGCCCTGGCTCCCCTCCCCTCCCTCAGCTCCTTCAGCTGACGGGGTGCCCAGGATTCACTTGCAAACAGCATGAACTGCAGTTCCTCTGCGTGTGCCTGTGCCCATGTGTTTGAGGGTAGACGGGGTCTTGGCAGCTTTGAGCCTCCAAGTACATTCTGCTGCTGAAGCCTCCGCGCAGAGATTTTCAGGGAAGATGCTGTAATCAGTTTGTGTCCCCACACACACACAAATGCAGCTTATGCGTAAAAGCAACACCTTATTATTTCCATAGCTGACTGTCAGGTGTTCTCCTTTGAAAATCCAAACCCAATTACCTCTTTGACACATTAGGCTTCTTCATCTGCTGGCAGAGAGAAACCGGGAGCTGGGAGTTTTCCCCCCCCATCACAAAGCTCGAGTTAAAATGTCAGATGGGGGAAGGAATTTTTGGGGTTTGCAATCCTTCCCGGGAAGCTGGAAGCTCTTCCCTGCGGTTGCATTTTCCTACAAGGGATTATCACTTCAGCCTTCCTCAAGATCAGATGGCTGGCACTAAGAGCCTGCTCTTTATTTTGGGGGTTTCGTGGAGGTTAGCGGAGGGGTGAGACGCAGGCAGATCAGCAGGCAGGTAACAAATCCCCAGAACACACGCCTTGAAATACCCCTCCTCCCTCCCTTTACCCATTGGCAGCCGCAGAGCTGCATAAGGGGGAAAAAAAGAAAAAAAAAAAAATATAAATAAATCACTGAGCGCTTACACCCTCCGCACGGGAACTGATGTTAGCCCAGGTCTCCTGTGCCCAGCTCCCCCCCCTCCATTAGCAGAGGGCATTGGGTCAAATCCTGCTTGTTTAATGCACAGGAGCAGTTCTGGGAACACCACGGCTCTCAGACGCCCGTGTCAGCTGCTAATACACCCCGTGCTGCCTCTCAGGCAAATGTGCTGCTGGACCCAGAGCTGCTACTGCTCAGAGCAATAAAAGCTGGAGTGGGATTATTTTTAGAAGCCTCCGACATACCAAAAGAAGTGTTTTAGGGCTAAATGTTTCCCGCCTCACTTTATTGTCCTTATCGCATAGAAAAAAATCAGTTAAGTGTAGGTTTAATATTATTATGAGTGACTAATACATCGACTTCCCAACAGCAGCAGGATGAAAATTGTTTTGCCATGCACCACCCATGCCAACATAGCATTAGGGCATGAGGGATAATTACATATCCAGCACAGGAGTCCACTTCTATTTTAAAGAGGAGAGCACCGTTTCACATGAAACAGCATTTCTTCAATGAAATCTATTATCTGGAAAATTTCTTGTTATCAGGAATGTTTCCCTAATGAGATTCTTTGATCTCTTCGGACAGCAGACTATTAAAAACTAATCAAGTGGATGTCAACATTAGAAAGAAAACCACTAACTGTCATTTCTGCGCTATTTGATGTTGACAGCTTGTACTGTTTCTCTCGACCTTTTTAATATCAGCTTGGCTAGGAATGCACGGGCTTTGGGCTTTTAATTCTATCTTCTCTCATCTTGTTGAGCCTCATCCTTTGAAACCGCTTGTGTTAACATAATGAAAAAGAACGAGTAAATGACATCATATTTTTTCTTTAATTTTTTTTTTTTTCCTCTTTCTCCAGCAATGTGGTTCAATATTTTTGCTCTGATCTCAGCAGTTTTAACCTGGCCTTAGGCCACAGTCTCTTTTTCCTCTGTGCCCTCAGAAAGGCATCAGAGATTTACCTCCCGACTGCGGCGTGGGGACAGCTATGGCACGGGAGGGCTGGCCAAGGGGTCTGTCTTCCCTGGAAACCAAGGCTCAGCCCAGCTCACTCCAGTTTTTACCCCCAACATCATGCCAAACCAAACCACCTCTCCCAGACCATTACCTTTTCTAATAGTTGTCTCAGCTGCTTTGTCCTGGCATCACGCGAGCACATCGTCTGTTGAGGTGCCACCACTGTGCATATACAACGTCCCTCGCTATCCTGGGCAGAGCTGTAGACCTGCCAGCTTTCCTCTGGGTTGGTAGGCAACACCTAATTAACACAGGGAAAGAGGGGTTAAGTAAACGGGGTTGGGGGGAAGGCAGGGCAGGGGGGTGGGAGGTGATGGGGGCTGAGGGAAGGAAGCAGGATGGAGGTGGCAGATACCGGAGCCGCGCTGGAAGCGGAGGGAGGCTCCTCTGAAGGGCCCAGCTGGCAAAATTCACTTGTGATGCAAAAATATGGATTGGGGACATATAAAAGAAGGGTCTGAAAAGGAGAGTGAGAGCTGAAGCGAGAAGGAAACAGGAGTGGGGACGTGTGGACACGAGGAGAGCCACGGAGCAGCGAGGGCTGGAGGGAGCTGTAAGGCACGGAGCGTATCGGGGTGGGGAACCCGCTGCCCAAAGCACTTGTCTTCTCCTTGACAGCGTGAGAAGGATGTCCCCGAGCCACCAGTGAGGACGGGGTGCCCTGGCTGAGAGCTGAGCAGCAGTCAACGTGCCTCTGCAGAGCTCGCCCAGATCCGGCAGCAGGAAAATCAGCGCTTCTGAGTAAACGGACACCAGGAATTCTGTTTCTCCTCTCCTCTGGCAGACTCTCCTGGGGAGGAGGAGGTCCACCAGACAACCATCTCCCTCCAAAGGTTCTGTGGGTCCCCGGGCAGGGGAAGCCTGGTGCCCAGCCCTGCCAAGCACGCCGGCAAAGAGGGGATGTGGTCCAGAGGGTCCATCAGTGCCTCCATCTGAGCTTCCAGGACACACCATGGAAAGGGAGCCCAACCACAAACACAGCACGTTCCCCAGCCCCCCCTCCTGCCCCTTGTGCTCTCCCAACCTCTCTGATCTTAATTTTCCTTTGATCTCCCAGTACTTTGCAAAATACATTATTTAATCACAATTCGGCCTCCCATCACTTTGAAGGTACCACCGTTTTGCCAACCAGAAGGGAAATGTTCTTCCTACTATTTCGAGCTATTACAAATAACCTTGCAAACACCCACGGTGACAGGCACACACAGAGAGAGACGGCTGGGCGGACAGACCAAAAATTGGATTCTCTAGCTAAAACAACCGAAAAAAAAAACCAAAACCCTAATAATAAATGAGTCTCATAATCCCCGGTAATACTGGAAAAAAAAATAATAAATCTCAGTTTCATTCACAATCAGCAGAACCACTACATGAACCAGCAGAGCTGGAATAGGTGAGCTCTTTTGGAAGGCACAAGCATGCAGCCTGGAGGCAAAAGGTGCCCATTTTTTTCCCTGCTAAGGGGAGACAGAAGGATTGGATTTCTCAGCCATTTCCAAAGTGGCAAGACCAGGCACAGTAGCAGTCCCCCCCCCTGCAATCCCCCCCCAGCACCCAGGAAACATACGGCACCACCAGCACCACCATAAACCGCAACTTCTCCTCTGCATTTTCCATCCCATTAAGGACCATTGATTCAAGGCAGGGAAGCGAAATGAGATCCCTGCGGGACCCGCTGTCCCAACCTGCTTCCCCCAGCCCCGAGGGAAACTTTGCCACCCTTTTTGGCTGAAGACATAGCGGGGTGGGGGGGGGGACACCCGGGTCACCCCCAGCCCGGGGCTAGTGATGGCTAAACCCCAGTGAAAGAGAAGAAAAGAGGTGCTCCCCTCATCGCCACCCCAATTCCCCATCTCCTGCCAGCCCCCCCGGCCCCACACCGCCCTGACCCCGCTCCTGGGGGGGGATGCACTTTGCAAGGGATGCTCCCCCCTCCATCACCCGGAGTTTTGGGGGGGGCGGCCCTGCATCTC
>NW_015090846.1:3483695-3490449 GCF_001431845.1 Calidris pugnax | reverse complement strand
CTGGGGCGCCCCCTGGCGGCTGCCGGCGGTGCGGGCGCGGTGCGGGGCGGGGAGCGGGCGCGGTGCGGGGAGCGGGGTGGACGGATTCAGCTTCTTCCAGGGATAAAGTGTGTGTGGGGGGACTGCTGCCAGCGGGGGGAATCTGGAGCAGCACACCCGGGGGTGCGGGGCGCTGGCACCTGGTGGTCCCCAAACCTGTGGGCCATCAGAGAGCATCCCCCGCAGCCCCACTTGTGTCCCCCCCCCGCATCGCACGGCATCAACACAAGGACGCAATACACTCGCTTTGAACGAAAATGCCCCAAATTCTGCCCTGGAGTTGGCAGCTTTGCCCCTACCACGTTCCCAGCAGGAGAGACGGGACAAGCATCGGTCGGACACGGCCGGAGCATCCCACCCCAGCTCCAACAAAACCCTCTTGTCTTGCTGAGGGTGCTGTGGCTCCGAGGAACCCCATGGACCATCACAGAGTCTGCAGCGAGATGGAGCTTGTGCACAACTCTGGTTGTCTGAAGGCGTTTGCAGAACTGGCCTGGTGACTTCAGAACCAAAGTCCCCGACCAACAGAGATCTGCAGATTCTCACACATCGTTCCCTAAGTGAACCTTTAAACACCCCGTGAAATGCAAATTTATGAAATTAATCCTCTGGCCCTCTCCAGAGGACAAAAGTGACGCCCCTCGCTCTGGCACAACACTCAGCATGTTGGAGGGGCTACCATGGCCCTGCTCCAGGAGACCCTGTGCTGTTCCATGACCCCAGCCTGGTTGACCTGCAGGAGCCCCCACTTTCCCACTGGAATCTGATCAGCTCAGTCCCAAAACTGTCACCTCCACACCTGGTCTTCCTACGGCATGGCTCCTTGGGGTCGTGGGTGTCAGTGTCCCCTCCCCAGGAGCTGGCTGGGCTACAGCTGAGAGGGTGCTGAGGGGTGCCCAAAGCCTTGACCCACCCTTCCTTGCCCTCCGGCATCCAGGATGGGGTGTGGAGCAAGTCCTAACCAGGGAGCTGTGCCCCAAAATGCAATTGCTGCCCAGCTGGCCTGTCCCACCTTAATGGGACCTTGCCCCTGGCTGGGGATCTTGGTGTGGGGTCATCCCAGCACACCCCAGCACGGCTGGTCTGGGTGAAGGCAGCAGAGACTGGTGACAGCCCAGTGGAGCTGTTTCTACAGAGAGTGCTGGGGAGTTTCCGTAAAGCACTGAAATGGAAGCAGATTTAGCAAGTCCACCAGGTGGAGAAAAAGAGATGAGTTAGAGCAGGAGCAACGATGCCAGGTCCGATCCTGTCCCTCCAGCAACGTGGTGGCAGAATCAAGGTGCTGGCAGCCGGGAGGCAGCGGCTGGTGTGTGCCACAGGCTACAGCAACTGAAATGCCATCCCTTCCCTCGCTTCCCAGCACCGTCAAACCACGTCCCCCCTGCCCTTTCCCCCTGCTCAGGCCAGAGAAGCTCTAATATGGGTTAAGTCAGCCAGGTGACAGGTCAATCTGCTGCTGAAATCAACAAGAAAACTCTCCTGCCCTTGGAATCACCATCGCACTTAGGGCTCCTGAAGCAGATCAACTATTTCCACCCCGTGAAACCAGCCTCACCCAGCCCAGGAGCATCCTTCTTGTGGTAAAACCACTGCCAGGCCCTGCAGGGTTGTGCCTGGGGAGCTCAGCACCAAGGAGGGGTTTCAGGCCGTGGTTGTAGGAACGGGTTCGTTAGGCAAAAGCCTCGGATGGCTTCTGGCTTCGAGAATAAATCACAGCTCCCCATTCCGTCCCAGTCCAGCCCACTCTGCTCTAACAGGTGCTTATGCTGTGCTCAGCACTGTGGCAGCCCAGCCCCTGATTGCTTATCTGATTTCATACCATATAAAACACTCGAGTGCTACGCTTAAATCATCTTAATGTCCATTTTGAAACCGAGCTTGTAAGTAAAGTTTATCCTTCGGATTTCTCCAAACACATACAGAGGGAACCAGACCTACAGATGCTTTTCTGATTTAAAATGGTGTTCAGCAGGGTAACAAGCACTCCTTTGCCTTGTTCAGGAATCCACCCGGACTAAAGAAACACTCATTTCCCACCAGTGCACGCAGGTAATTTCATTCTTATGCCCTTGAAACGCTTTGCAATGATTAAAGCTCCCGCAGACGGGGCCAGCGAGGCACAGAGAGAGGGGCTGCAGCCGTGAGACCCTGCTAAGGAGGGGGGCCCATTCCCAGGAATCTTTTCCCAGTGCCCGGCACAGGGGGTCCATGCAGGTGGGGGGAGGCCAGGGTCCTGCAGCCACAGCCAGCAGAGCAAAACCTGGCAGCTGAGAGAGGGGCTGAGCGTGTAATAGTGAGGGGAGAGAAAGAAAATCACCTGGATTCCTTCTTCTTGCTTCCAGTGTTTACGAAATAGCCAAAATCAGCAGTTTTTGCAGAGAGTCTTTACTTTGCTGGTAAGAATAAGGGAGTTAGGGCAGGGACATCAAGGGATGGACTGTTCTTCCATACCTTTTCAGAAAGTTCAGTGGCTTACAGAATCACAGAATCTTCTAAGTTGGAAGGGACCTTAAAGATCATCTTGTCCAACTGTCAACCTAACTGACAAAAATAGACACCCACACAACAAACAAGAAGCATCATCACTAAACCAGACCTCCCAGCACTACATCAACCCCTCTTTTGAACACCTCCAGGGATGGGGCCTCAACCACCTCCCTTAATGCCTTAACGACCTGTGCTGGGGGCAGGGGGGACCTGAGCCCGTATCACCTGTGCTGGAGAGAACCACATCCCTTCCCCAGCATCTCCATCTGCCCATGGCACAGCCACCCAAAGCTGTGCCCATGTCAGCTGCCCCAAAACAGAGACCTGACAGAAAAAAGAGGCTCCCAGAAATGCCACCTTTTCCCTTTTTTTAGGCCCAAAGGCTTGTTCAGTGGGAAGAGGTGGCGGTCGCTGCTGTGCAGTGAGATGCTGCCCGTCACCTCGTGCTGTGCCAGGTCGTGGGCATCAAGCAGGAAAATGACCTCTGTCATCTCCCTGCCTGAAGTAGGTGATGAGCAAACACGGAAGCATCTTCCCTACCCTAATGATTTCCCTGCTTTTAGAAGCCCAGCATGGCACCAAAACAGAACACAGCAAAAAAACCCACAGTCGGGACATGACCTTGATGTGGGAGACCTGACATTGCCTTCCCTCATGCTGGAGAGAATGAGAAGAAACACTAGCAAAACGAAGGAGGAGGGGACTCAGACGACTCTTTTTGATCTGAGAGCATTCTCTGACGGGTTTTCCCAGAGCAAAGCAAGATCTGGCCTTAAAAGAGCAACTTTCCATCATAAGGTCTGCAGAAATCTCTATTTTTTTTTACCAGTTTTGCTGAGCCGGTTGAGTTCCCCTTTTCCCTGATCACTTTGGTTTTTTTTTTGCACAGGGCATTGCCTTGAGAAAAAAAAAAACCCTCACGATGTCACAGAATTTTTCTCATCCCGATGCACTCGCTGCAGCTGCCATTCCCATGGGATCAGGGGGTGCAGAGCCACCCCCTCCCTGCCTCTCCTGCTAAAAGCAGAGTAACAGGGAGAAAGATGAACTGTTGGGGAACAAAAGCTCCTCTTTGCATGTATATATTCTGAGCAGAGAAAGAAGAGGAAGGATAGATAAAAGCAAAGAAACGGGGTCTTCCAAAATAGCTACTTAGTGGAAAATTCCGCTGCTGGGAAACGATAATGCAAAATGTGACCGTCAGCCCAAAGCAGCCCTACAAGGGTCAAGGTTTGTGAAAAGGCCAAGTCCTGTGTGTGTATCTGTGTTTGTGTGAGTGTGCAGGACACGGCGGTCATTGTCTCCCTCTCCTGGCTGGTTCAGAGAAGAGGTGCTCAAGTTTCTCTTGCTCCCAAACTTTCATGGGTAGACCCCAGTCAGAGAACTCCTATTTAATGCCTGGTGAGAGGATGGGATCTGCTCTAAAACACACACACACACACCTGTATTTTAACAGCCTCGGATCTTGCTGGTGCTCCAAGCTGGCTCAGTAAATGCAGGAAGCACCTCAGTTAACACCCAACATCTCCAGCGAGGAGGATGTGTCCACCTGAGCTGGATGCTCAAGGGAGGGCAGTGTCCCAAGCACCTTCCCAGGGCTGGTGGCTCCTGTCCTGGGAGCACAGGGCTCAGGAATTTCACCAGGCACTGGGATTGCTCTGCCGTGTGTGGGACAGCCCAAACTCCAGCTCCTCCTTGCTCCTCCTTTCTGCACTGGAGACCACCAAGATGTCCCATGTCCTCTGGCCAGGGGCTGAGGGAAAGCTCTGTGCTTTCCAGAAGGTTATGGAGAGCAGAGCCCTGGACTCTGCTCTTGTGAGAAGGATGATGTTCCTCATCCCTCTCTCAACGCAGTAAAATCCACCCCCTTTCCCTCACACTCCCCATTGCCTGGGATTGGGGTAGGAGGAATCCGAAATCCCTCCACACCAGCCTGCAGGAAGTGTAGGGGGGGCTGTTAACAGCACCAGGCAGAAGAGACACCCCACCTACCCTGGAGGCAGCGTGGGCAAGTTCATCCTCCTTGAGGAACATACACTTTGTACCCATCACCTTTGGAGCGTGGGACAATCTTCTGTTGCCTTTGCCCTGGGGCATCTGTCCCTCAGCAGGTCACAAACGCCACAGAACTAAACTGCACCAGCTTTCCCTGCTTTTTGGATCTGACTTCCAAATGCCCTCATTTTTTTTTTTTTTGCCTGTTTTTTGTCACTCTCTGTTCTACCATCTCTCACACAAGCCTCAGTCCTGAAGCTGGACCCTGTCACCTTAACACACAGAGAGCAAACCTCCCCTCCACAGGGAGGGTACGGATGGACAGAAGGACAAAGTGAAGAAAGAAAAGAAAATACCAATTAAAGATCCCCATAAGTGCTTTGGAAACAGTGAACGTGATGCTGCACGTCACCGCCAGCTCCTGGTGGGACTTTTTGGGAAAATACCTGAGCCTGGCCCCAGGAATGGCCACATTTGGGGAGACCAACACTCTCCAAAAAGTGAACCCCCAGCTTTGGACACTGGGACTGCTCCTTCCACACTCCAGCTTCCCCCTCAACCTCTCCTTTTGTAGTATCTGCACAGCCAGCAGAAACACCCCGCGGCAGGAAGAACATGCTCTTTAACGTTACGGCGGAACAGAATAATCCCCTTTTGCAGGTCTTCCCTGGGCTAAATCCATGTTTAGCTAAAGCTGCTCTCGACATTAAACCCCGTGCTCTGGCAGCGAGTGCCGACGCGTGTCAGAGCCCGGGGGCTAAATCACAGCCCAGGTTTCATGGGCACATCAGCGGGTTCCTGCTGTTACTCGGATGTTTTGGTTAGGGATGATGATGATAACTTCTTTTTTTTATTTTTTTTTGGCATATTTCCCTTGGTCGGTCACACGCCTCCAGTCACAAAGTGCCTTTACACTGAGAACTCGTTGCTAGAAAACAGGGCACGGCTCCAGGGTCACTGGCTGCTGGGCGTTCCTAGACCGAGTGCCGACACTTGCCATTGCCCCCCTGTTATCTTTCCAGGAGATCTTTTGCATTCTTGGTTGGTTTTAAATGCTGCCTCCCAGCTGGGATGGGGAGGGAGCCTGGAAGTCAGGACCCGGGTCCTGAACAAGGAGAAAGTTTCCCCAGGGCAAAACCCCAGGAGAAATCTGGTCTGGAGGCTGGGACCAGGGCTCAGCAGCAAGCAATGGCAAGAGTCTGCAGAAGAGGGAGCATCAGGATTTTGAGGCACTCTTTTCCCCCACAGTCAGGATTTGCTGGTGCTAAGACACATCTCAAGCTGTGCCTCAGTTTCCCCAAGAGCATCTTCCCCTTTTTGGGGACCTTCTTGACCGTCAAGACCTCTTGGGCATCCCCCTGACCACCTGGGTCTCCCAAAGAGCCCAGCTCAGGCACCTACAAGCAACAAACCCCAGAGAAACACTTCTCAGGTGTCCCTGTCCCTGCCTTGTTCCCTTCTGCTCGTAGCTTCATCACAGCAGAGCAAAGCCAACACTTATCACTCATAACTCCAGAATTAGTTTCTTCCACAGTCAACGCAGTCCACAGCCTTCATCTGTCTAATTCGCTCAGATAGTAATTAGTTTTGTATTACTTTACACAGTGATGCTAATACTGATTACAAGGACTGATAACTTGAGTAATAAATACGACCCAGGGCTGAAAATTACCTTTCTTTTTTATTGGTTAAGGCTGAAGTTAGTGAAATGAGACACAAATTGGTTTATGAGATGAGGCAGCTGCCTCCTGTTACGGGCTGCAGATTTGCAGCTTAATCCTACTCTAGTTTCCATGTGTCTCCCTGACAGGGGAGGGAAGAGCCCGGCCACCGAACTGGGCACCAGGAATGTCCCCAGGGATGGAGAGGAGCCTCCACGGGTGCTGCTGGGGCAGAGGGGCACAGGCAGCTTTGGGGAGGGCAGCGTGAAGCCCTGGCAGCTCCCCCTTCCCTCAAAATCTCCCTAAGCACCTGATGTGCTTTTAGGAAAATTGAGCAAAACTGGGCGTTGTTTTTTTTTTTTTTTTTTTTTTCCCCCTTAAAAATCTAAAACTTGAATCATTAATATGGCAGATTGTTGGCTGTATAGCCAGCATGCAATGCATTGAGAAAACAGGAAGAAAAAAAGCAAAGCATGTGGTGTTAGAACGACAAAGGCAGTTATTCAAATGAACAGAGAATAGGACTTGGATACGTATGTTCTGCAGAAACAGATGGGGGCTTCCCCCTCTTG
>NW_015090846.1:3480720-3483679 GCF_001431845.1 Calidris pugnax | reverse complement strand
TTTTTTTTTTTTTTTTTTTTCCCCACTTGAAAAAGCCCTAAATGTTTAATAACTGCCTGCTCCAGGAAGGTATTTCTTCCTGTGTGGTTTCAGTGATTCCTGGGTAGGTGGATGCCAGGGCGCCGGCTGCCCCGCTCTGCCCCTGTGAAACTTTGAGGAACGCCAAGAGGTTTTGATGGTAACATCCCAGCAGCTCGCCAGCAAGCCCAAGGCACAACAAAAGGACAGGTCGGACAGACAGACAGACAGACAAGCAGATGGCATCCTAGAGCCCCTCTGCCCACACCCCTGGCTTTACTACAGCAGCCCGAATCCCCTGCCCTGCTGGCAGCACCATCTTTCCGCACACAACAGAGATCCTTAGAGAGCATAAGTTGGCTCTGCTCCTTCATAGCCACCAGGAGAGCCACCCTGGCTCTCACCGAGAAGAAGACAAGGCGAGAAAGCCCAGTGCCTTGCTGAGAACCCCGTGCCCAGAGCTGCCTGCACAGCCAGAGCAAGGGTGCTGCACCCCCGGGGTGCCCAAAGCAGCGGCTCTGCCCCCCCCAGCCCAACACCAACACCCGGCCCGTTGGACTCAATCAAAGTATTTGTCAGTTCAGGTTCTGATCAGTGACCTGTGGAGAGCCAAGGTAAGGTGCAAACCAAATCAGGAGACCTTTGGCAGCCAGAAGAAACCCCAGAGCCTCATGCAGGTGCCACCCTGGGTTCCTGCCGCCCCCCTCGGTGCTGCCTGTCGGGGGCACATGGGGGACCAAGGGGCTTCTGCAAAGGACTGGGGTAAAACTACACACAGGTAAAACTACCATCCACCTTCAGCAGGTCTCAAAGCCCCTGCCAAACCTGGGGGTGCAGCCCCAGCCGGGCGCAGACATCCTTCCTCCCACCCGGGGGGACCATCAGAGGATGCTGCAGTACCAATACCTTGAAGACATCTTCCTCCCCTCCGCGAGGAGAGCCTTCCCATCACCCAGCTGGAAGGACAACCATGTGCTCACCCCCCTCTAGCCCCATTTAACAGCCCTCTCTCTCCCCATTTCTTCCTTTCTGGTGCGCTGGCCTGCCCGACTCACTGCAGGGAGGGAGAGGAGGGGACAGCAGCAGCTTCTGCATCAGCGGGGAAAGCTGCCTAAAATCAGCAGCCTCTCTGCTCTGAACCTCCATCCCTCCTCCTCCTCCTCCTCTCCCCGGCACGGGATCTCCGGAGGGGATGGGAGAGAGACTCCAGGCATGGGATGGAGATGTGAATCCGGCACGGAATTCAACGTGGAAGATGCCGAGCTGGGCGGTGCCTGGGCTGAGAGGCGTATTTGGGGATTGCATCTGGCAGCTGTGCTAGAGAAATGAGATGCTAAAACTCCGAGAGGGCTCTGCAGTGCCAAGGGAGACAGCAGGCACGCTGGGGGGAGAGCTCTGCGCGGGGCCTGGCAGGGCTCGGCTACCTGCAGGTGGGCAAAGCCCAGGTAGCCACCCCAAACCAGAAACTAGCCACAGCTGACAGCAGCTCAGCAAAGGCAGGGCTTTAGCAGGGGTTTCCGACCTCCCACCAGCAAGAAGGGACAGAGCTCGGCCAAAATCATCCCGCAGCTCTCAGCGCCCCCAGCTCAGAGCAGATTTGGGTGCCCATCCCCACCTGGATTAAAGTTGGGTGAAAAGTTGGGAGCTACACACACAAAAAAAAACCAAAAAAAAAAAAAAGCAAGCAAGGAAAAAGTAGCCAGGCACAGCAGCACCCTGGGCACAAGAGGTGGTAACTGGGTGTCCTTGAAAGACACCAACCAACACAGAGAGATGGGGGCTGACAAGGCCAAAAAGGGACAGTGAGAGCTGCTGGGGAGGGGGCTACCACCCAGGTACCACCAAGGTACCACCCAGGGGTGCAGCCCCTGGGGTTGGGCAGGGGGGGGGAGGTTGGAGGGACAAAGGGACACCCCCCCCCAACCACGACTGCTTCACCAAGATGCTGCCGTGGTCCTGCACTGGCCGTGTGTAGTGAGGACCCCCCTTTTTCACTGATCCCCCAGCGATGCTGGCGGTCGCTGGTGGCTTTGTCCAGCCCGACGCATGCGCGCTCCCCCCGCATCCTCTCACACACAATGGGCTTCTCCTGGGCACTCGCTGGCAGCTCTGGTGCCTTCCCACCCCTCCTCAGCCACCCAGCTCTTGGATTTCTTCGCTTCCTCCCCCCCCACATTACTCCCTTCTCACCCCTTCCTTCTCTGGAGGGCTCCCTGCAATTAAGGCAGCTCTTTAGCTTTTTTTTCTTCCTGGGGGCAGCAGAAATACTCGGAGGGTGCACAAGCCCAAAGGCTTCAGCTGCTGAAACTTCAGCACTAGGGCAGTGACAGGAGAGAGCATTGTCAGCAGGAGAAAGGGAAGAAAATAATCTACATAAAGCACACAGGATGAGAGCCCAGCTGCTAATTGCTCCTACACTAAGAAGCCTCCATTCCCCTCCTATTTATAGCTTCTTTTTCTTTCTTTTTTTTTTTTTGCTTCCAGGCAGCATCACAATTAACCCCACAATCTAGAGCATCCTCTTGCAATTACTTTTCTTCCTTTCCTCAATGACTGGGGAAAAAAAAAAACAAAACACCACCTAAAAGACCATCTCTCTGCCTGCCTCTCCCCAATTATCTTAAAGAAGTCAAATGGAGTTTTATTTCCACTTGCAAGAGATGGCTTTTGTGCGCCTCCTTCCCTGCTCCCTCCTCCCCCCCAGCCCCATTTGGTCCAGGGGCCGGGACAGTAAATGGAAGCATTAAAATCCAGATTTAAAAAAAAAAAGAAAAAAGAAAAGAAAAAAAGAAAAGGAGGAGGGGGGAGAGGGAGATAAATAAGCTGCTCCTCTCTCCCACAAGCCTGTCACAGATGGAAACATCAAGGGACATTTAAATGTCACCCAAAATCAGCAAAGCTACCCCCACACGAGGAGCTGGTGGGGATGGAGGGGGTGTAT